>NC_057795.1:78033085-78292283 GCF_018294505.1 Triticum aestivum | reverse complement strand
TCCACACCACCGCCCCCGTGAGCTCCCCCTCCTCCTCTCCGCCTCTCCTCCTCTCCCCCTCTCCCCCGTGAGCTTTGTAAAATTATTGATGTTTGTTGGAATGCAGTTAGCTGTCCAAATAGAGAAATGTTTTAGGGTAGTTAGAGATGGGGTGGGATCCTGTAAAGATGAGCAGACAACTATTTGTAGAACAAATAGTATTAACCAAATAAATGAGCATACATCTCATCATTGGTCAATTTTATTATACTGAGAATTGTTATATTCATGAGGGTAATTTGTCAGTTAGCTAGATCATGTTACTCTGTTTCTTGATCCAGCATATCCCAAGTCAAGGGCCATGCATGCATGCATGTAACATGGATCAAGCAGTACATTTATACGTTGAAAACTGAATGATGGTGGATAATTGAGCATTATACTATTTGCTTGTGTACAATCTATATGTATCCACTTGAGCTTAGTATAGTGTATATATACAGATTCTCAGTGTCATAATTATCCAGAGCAGCTGGATATATCATACATACTTGGTTAGTCGTTGTCAGTTATGTGCAGGTGAGACCATCACGTAACAGAGATTAATTAAGGGACTCCATGCATGAGCACTCTCTGACTCTGCAATATACAATCAATTAGCCTGCACCTATAGCTAGCACAGCTGGGCAAGGGCATTAGTGTGGCAAACTGTTCCAGCATCATCCCCCGTAGAGACATTAATTTGCGAGCCTAAAATCAGAGAGCCCAAACCTCCATTAATTTGAACCAAGGTGACATATCAAGCAAAGTTATTTATGAAAAATGATGATGATATACAAAAAAATTGGAAGTTCTCATACTGTTCTGCATGTAGATTACTCTGTGTTTTGAACGATCTTAGGTAGAAAGTGTACTTACAGTGTCCAACCAAACCTCGTGAAACTATTACAAGTTCATCTTCTAATTTTATTATCTAGTTCATCTCTCCAAAACTGATGTTTTCAGCCTCATATATACAATGTAGTAACCCGTGAACTTGCCGAATGTCGGTGTTCCTTATAATCTCCATTTGCAAAACGTCATATATTTGAGGTTCCTATAATCTGTTCGGAAAACATGATAACATAATACTAGCTCTAGCCAGTAGCTGCCAATTTGTTTCTTATGTTGTGCGATTGACTTGCTTCCACATTTGTGTTCTTGCTAGGGACTGTTTAAAATGCTGGGATCAGTTTTGGAGACTGACCGACAATTTAGTACTGCTGGTGCATTTCCTTTTAGTCTTAGATCATAAACTACTCTTTGCGGACATAAATAGATGATCTCAAATCACCATAGTACTGTGGAAATGGTTTAATGCTACTTCTGGCGTTCTTACTTCAGCATCTGTATGCCCATGCAATGATTTGCTTTGTTGTGATGGAGGCTTTTTTTGCCTTGTCCACCTGAGAGGCCCTTGAGTTTGCTGGAATGTCGATTAATTTCCGTTCCAGCAAATTCGGGTACTCCATATGTCCTATTTTCAGCAAAGGTCATGCTGAAATTTTCCGTGAATTTTAGCATGACTTTGCTAAAAATAGGACATATGGGGTACTTGTGACTAATGATGAAAGCTTAGGCTTTTAGGGTGCCTCGGCGTCGAAAAACCCTCAATGATAAAAGCTTAGCTTTTAGGATGCCTCGGTGTCGACAAACCTTAAATGATGAGACCATGATCTTGTTCCTTGACAATAACCAACTTTTTGACCAAACTTTGTTCCTATTTAGAGAGAAACATGGCCAACAACGATCAGGCCGGTGGTTCAGGCGGCAAGGCATTCTGGGAGCTGTCCCAGGAGATGGAGGAACAACCTCACTTGTATGAGGACGCCGCCTTCCCCACCGATCCTGAGACCACTGATGGTACCGCCGAGGATGACCACACTGACGCCACCACTGATGGTGCCGCCGAGGATGCCACCACTGATGATGGTGGCGCACGCACAGATGGCAGCCAACAGAAGAGGCAACGGAAGGACCGGCGCCCGACCGTGCTCCGCACCCTCAAGGAGGAAGTTACTGAAGTGGACTCCGACGGGAATCCAACGGCGCCCGAACGAATAGTCAAGGGGTACTCGCTTCAGCTCGGGTGCATTCTCCGGAGCACCGTCTCGATCAACACCGTGAACCTGAGGCATCCTGACCGAGGGAATTTGCGCAACCTCCTCTTTACGAAGCTGCACGAATGATACAAGTTCCCCGCTGCTTCTGAAAACACAAGCCTCAAAGGGAATAAAGTGAACAATGCTGCCCTCACGAAGATGAGCAAGGCCCTGTCTACTTGGAAAAGCAATGTGAAGAGAATGATCGAGAAAGGTGAGAGTTATGAGAAGATCAAGGAGAAAATCCTTCAATCACCGAAGATGACTACAACGACTTCAAGATCAATTGCTCGAGCACCGCAAACTCCCAATCAAGTTAGTGGGGGAATGAAATGCGGGAGCTGAACTTAGGGGAACACAAACTCGGTCCCGGCGGTTACAGAGTGGCGGAGCCTATATGGGACAAGGAGGACGCGGAGCGTGCCGAGCAAGGCCTATTGCCCCGCTTCGAGAAATACATCAGTAACAAGCAGACCAGGAACTTTGTCAGGGCCCGGTACAAGGAGGACCCGATAACAAAGGAGCTTACCACGGATCCGAAGACCAGGGCGCTTGAGCTTGTTCTGGTAAGGAATACACCCCCGCGTAATTAGCTCCATATGGTTGCATTCTAATTAATGAAGCCAAATTTCTAAATGGTTCACATTCCTTCCGCAGGCGACAGAAAGCAGTAGCGCGGGGTCGACTACGAGCAACCCTTGGGACACCACTCTAAATAGGGCGTTGAATGTAATGAAGAACAAGGATAAGCTCAGTAAGCCGACGTCAGCTGGTCGTGTGGCCGGCAAAGGCTTGTCCACAAAATGGGGGTCATACTATACCGCTGGTGTGCGGAAGGAGAAAAAGACCAGCTCGGAAAGCCAGGCGCGCGAGGTTCAAGAACTCAAGGCACAGGTGGCGCGGATTCCGGAGATTGTCCAAGAGCAAGTGGAACAACGACTTGGAGCGACGATCACCGCCATTGTGCCTACCTTGATCCAGGGGTTGAGTGCGTGGATTGCGGGCGGCCAACAGAGGCCGCCCCCGATTCCTAGCTTCACGGCCAGCAACTCGCAGAATGCGATGGCGGGGCCATTGGTGTCTCCGGCGGAGGCGGCATTGGTGTCTCCGACGCCGGCACGGGAGCTTAATGCACCCGGGTGTACGCCGGCCGGCACCTCTGCAACAAGCGGCCCCTCCGTCAACTGCACGCCCGCCGTTGGCGATGCCTCGACATTAGCCGAGCTCGACGCCATCATCACGGTAACTAATTAAGCCTCTCTCGGCCGAGGACTTCATCTCCTTGCCTCTGACTGGGCATCCCTGACGCCCTACATGTTTTCGCAGGGCGCCGCCGACGTTCCGTGCACTCTCCTACACTTCATGAACAACGAGTTGGTCGATGTCGCCAAGGGCCAAATCGTTCAACCGGGCAACCCCTTGTTCCACGGTACCCAGATGCCACCCAACTTGTTTAGGGTTCAACTGGTTCGGGTGCTGCCAGGCTGCGACGAGTTGTTACCTCCGATTCGACCCGTCGGGGCCGACGATGATGACGTGATGACCCTCAGCGCCTGCTTGAGCTGGCCCCTGCTTTGGCCGAAGAGCCAGATTCGTTTGGGGGCGGGGGACACCACCCTAAAGACAACACCGCCAGTCGTGCCGGCGCCAAGTCGGCCCCATGGCAAGACCGCCGCAATGGTGCCAGACATCCCTATGCCATTGGATCCAAACATGCATATGGCACAGGATCAGAACGACTACGATGACGATACATTTGGCAACGTCGATCAGTACTTTGCCGAACATGGGTACGATGGCGACTTCATGGGGGCTCCTTCTCAAGAACCCAACCCAACAAAATACGTGCGCGATCTAGCTGGTACCGCCGAGAAGCCAAGTTGCAACAGGCGTCGTCTGCCGTTCAGCTCTTAGGAGACGCCTCCAGCTGCCGACTTCACCGAGCCTCAGATAGGCGAGGTGCGAAATATTATCAGCCCAAACACACTCAAGAAGGCGGTCTATGAGCAGAACTCGGTCCCATTACAGGAGAAGAAGAAGGCACGCAAAAGAAAGACTAACAAGGGTGTGAGCCAACCGGCACCGAGTACGACCCGTGCTCAGGACGGGCCACCTTCACCTGAGGATATCTCAAGGAGGGTGCATGTGGCGGGTAGGGCGATGCTACCGACAAATATGCTCAATGCTGCAACCGGTGCTATGCGGAGTCTGTATGACAGTGTTCTTTCTTTGGAGAAGCGGCGTCTCAGAGAGAAGGATGTGGCATACCCGGTTTTCGCGGACAAGGTGCTAGAGGGCAAGGGCTTTGTGGATAACTCCATCGGGCGTACGATCGTCCTGCGGTTTGATGACATCCACGCTATGATGAACCTTCATCCGCTGCACTACACCTTTGTTCGGCTATTTTCGCCGAGTATGGAGATGCGGATCATTCGCGACAAGACACCGAACATCGTGATAGTCGACCCCTTCTACATGCGTGCCAAGATCTTGGGCAGCACTGGGGACCGGCAAGTCGCGAGTTCTTACCTCGAAGGCGTCATTCTGGCAAACCAAGATAAGGATAACTTCCTCGTGCCTTACTTTCCCGAGTAAGTCCTCCCCTCAACCGGCCCGTAACATATGAATTCTTAGATTTCGATCGTTTTTCTTTTAACATTCCGTGTTTTCTGCAGTGACACACATTGCACGCTCATCCTCCTAAGCCCCAAATATTCCATGGCCACGTATTTCGACCCGGACCGTCAGTCAAACGTAGACTACACAAATGTCAAGAAGGTTCTTGATGATGTTCTCCCCGGCTACGCCAAATCTGGAGGCACCTTCACCAGGCCTATTCGTAAGTACGGCAAGCACGTGTTCTCCCACAATACGACGTTCTGCGGTGTCAAGCAGCCGCCTGGCGGTCAGAAGGGTGCCTACTACGCCATCCATCACATGCGGGCGATCATACGGGACCATCATCAACTTCTGCTACCGAGTAAACTCAAAGATTGGGCAAAGAGCGTGTCGGCAATCCAGGACGCGGACTCCAACAAGAATTCTTTCGCATCAGTCGGAGTTTGCGGAAATCATCCAACAAGATGTCCTTCGTACCTCGGGGCAGTTCTACCTCAGAAATCAACCGTCCAACAGTGACATCAACACAATGCTACAAATGCAGGCTGACAAGCCCGTTCTTTCATGACTCCCACGATAGACGGCGGCTTCATCCACGCTCCGGTCCCTTGAGTCAAGTCGAAAGCAGTGATGCTGTGTCTAGTTCTAAAACATCGATTGGCTCATGTTGTAATTAAACTTTAATGAACTTGTAGTATGTCTCTTTGGTTTCGAGAGTCGTTCAACTTAGATGTAATCGATGCTATTAATGTCTTGCTTTTCTCTTCCGATCGTTCTGTTGCATACTTATATATTGCTTATGTATTGTCTGTGAATTGGTACTAATGTTTCGTTTGGCTAGAGCATAGCGATGCCGACGTATGTCGTGTACAAGGGTAAGGTTCCCGGAGTCTACGACGACTGGGAGGAGTGTCGGAGACAGGTTCACCGATTCAGCGGTAACAGTTACAAAGGGTACACCACTAGGGCCGAGGCCGAATCTAGATACGCCCGCTATCTAGCGGGAGAGGGAGGGAGCGTTGGAGGAAACGGATGAAGGCGAGTTTCATCGTGATGATGCTCATCGTGATGACCGCAGCTCTCTTCTATGTGATGGTAGTTTAGATGATCGATATTGACTTGTAATGTGAAGACAAACTCGCTACTCGCGGTCTCGAGACTTGTAATATAATGTTCTATCTTTGTTCGGTCTTTTCAATTCGGAGACTAATATGATGAATTGTATTCAGAGACTAATCTTCTATTGTATTCGATGAATCTGTTGTTGATGTATGCTGTCTATATTTTGTCCAATTATACATTTTGTAACCTGTGCAAAAAACAGAAAATAAAAAAATAAAAAAAAAACCTAATATGCATACTAATGGCGCATCACACCACAGTGCGCCATTAGTATGCCAAAGGATACTAATGGCGCATCATTAGACAGTGCGCCATTAGTATGCCGAAGTTACTAATGGCGCATCTTGCTGTTGTGCGCCATTAGTATGCCAAAGCACTTGGGTATACATGGCCCCCTGGGAGGCATACTAATGGCGCACTGTTGTATATACTAATGGCGCATCCAGTGGTGCGCCATTAGTAAAATATACTAATGGCGTGGCACTAATGGCGCACCACTGATGCACCATTAATGGCCAAATTAGGTGCGCCATTAGTAGGTCTTTTCCTAGTAGTGGTGGGCGCACCAGTACGATGTACCTCCATGGATGCAGAGTGGTGAGGGAGGTATGGTTGCCCAGAGCAGCAAATATCCAGGCAGCATATGTGGATTACATCCCATTCTTGTTCTCTTTAGCCACCTTTTTCCTATGTGAGGACAACAAACCGATCGACCTGGTCATTCTCTACTGCATTGTGATGCCTTTCTACCCTTCTTCAACCAAGAGACATGAGACTCCTTCCTTAGCTACTGATTTTCCCCTTTTCAACCTAGATGCGGGTTCGATGCCTACTCTCTTGGACAGTACAGTCTCCCTCCCTTTCCTTATTCAACCCAGACATGGATTAGTCTGCATGAAGTAGGGTTTGCTTTAATAGTGCAAATTACGGTTTTCGTCTGCGTGGCCAGCAGAGCAGAGGATAGCAAATTGGGAAGATGGTGGAGTGGAAAAAGATCCACATGCAACGACATGGCAAATGGGGCAATAGAACAAGGGTATGGTTCAAAAAGAGGTAGCATACCTGAGGGTCGGCGGGAAGTGGCTTCACTCATGGTCTTCGTCCTCCGCACACACTACGGTAGCGAGCTTGGGCACGGAGGCCATCCCACGCGGGCGCTAGGTCTGAGAGGACGGCCTTGTCGTCAGTGCATGACCTCGCTCGCCGACGACGAGTGCGTCAACTTTGCATGTCCTTTTCTTCCCCGGCGGATCTGTGACCACCGGTGAGGAGGGAGAGAGAGGCCGTCTTTTTTAGATCTGGAGAGAGGGTGGTAGTGTGAGAAGCAAGTGGGCAGCCCTTAGCAAGAAAGCGCTGAAGCTCCAGCCTATATATCTTTTTTATACTACTAGTATTGGAGGTGTAGTGGTAGAGTAGTTTATATTTTCTCTGCATACAATACCAGTTAGTCGTGCTTCAAAACTGAACGGCACGCCATTAAAAAAATAAAGGTCGATAACTAATGCGGCACCTCGGGCCAATGCGGCCAGATCGCATTTTACACGAGAAATTACGCACCATGTTTCGTTGACATGTGGTCCCGTTCCAACATATCAGTGAGACGACAGCGAGTAGTAGTATTTCCGAACGGACGTGTAGGACAGGGCGCCTCTTCGTGAACTGTGGCAAACTGGCAACCGTCCACCGATTCTTCGCCTTTCCCTCTCGATTTGGAACTGCTGTCGCACGCTCTTCCTCTCCCTCCTCCATTTTCCTTCAGCCCTTCACCCTTTCTTCTGCCATTGTTCGATCGTCTTCTTCATGGAGGGAACAGGCTGGAAACGACCCCATTATTCTTGCCCCGATCTGAAAGATGACGTGGTGGAGGAACTCATTGATCGGTGCGACGTCATCACCTCGGCTAGCATGGCAGGTTTGTTCAAGCCCATTCTCGACTCAACTAATAACATCATTACAAGGAACCCAAGAGTCAAGGAGCGGTTTTTGATCTCCCCTATCATCTTCGCCGTGACCCTGATGACTTGCACCGGGACGACGGAGGCCTCGCCCTGTGCAAGTTGATGCCGCTTGATAATGATACGTATGATGTTAAGATGCCATCACTTGAGGGCAAGGCTTGGGCAGGCGCAAATGGAGATTGGGTTGTTTATATTGGGTCCAACTGCGAGTGGGAACTTGTGAATGTGTACACTCGTGATCGGGTTCCACTTCCAAAAATCTGAGCATACTGCCCAGAGGTTGAGCACACCGGTATTGTACGCACGTTCAAATACGATCATGGTGACTGTCTTCTACAGAAGATAGCAATTTGTCGAGTTCCCAACCGCTCTTGGAATTACAACAACTATGATGTTGTTGCTATCTTCGACAAGCTTGTTGCCGTCGTTCGTGGTTTCACTGGATGGATATTGCTCAAAAATCAGTTTCTGTACACAGATGAGTACTGTGATGCAATTCAATATGAGGGCCTTGTGTTTGCTGCCACCACTCGTGGCACTGTTTTTGCATGGAATCCTTATGATTTTGGTACATTTGTCTTCCATCGTAATTATAATTGTTTTATCCACATGCATGCGAGTTAGCAAGTTTCCCTTTACAAATTAACCTTCTTCTTGTGTTTCCAAGGTCCTGTGAACATTCCACCACCTATACTTGAAAATTTTTACAACAAAGGGGGAGGTGACGATAGTGATGATCACGAGCATGAGGACGAGCAACGCCCATATACTTTGTGGCGCCTGGCAACTAATTCCGATGGATCACCTCTTCTTGTGTGTATACAGCCCACTGATGATGTTACTACTAAGGAAGCAGGTGTAGTCTTCCATGGTCGCACTCTCCGGACCTATTCCAACACCCGTTGCATGGTATTCGGGATGGATACTAGTGTGCTAGCGCCAACTCCTTCTCCTTGGTACAGAACTGATAGTCTTGAAGAAAACTCGCTCTTTCTTTGACAAAATTATCCGATGATGCTGAAAGGCGATCCAACTGCTGTTGACACAAAGTTACTAGTACCATTTATGAGAAGCAACTGTTGACGGTGTCCTGGACTACGGGTACTCACCACGTCGTCTCTCGATCAGTTGGATTGGGCCGAGGACCCCCATGGCCGTATACTCATGGGCCAGTTCGGACAACCCCTGTCGCATACAAGGAAGACTCCACAAGACTTGGCGCCCAAGACAAGGACTCTCCTAAACCCCAGGCCTCCAATCTCTTATATAAACCGAGGCCAGGCTAGTAAATAGACAGTCTCATATTCATTACTACCATCTCGTGGTAGACACATGTACTCTGTACTACACCCATATGAATACAATCAAAAGCAGCACGTAGGGTATTATCTCATTAAGAGTGCCCGAAGCTGGGTAAAACCCCGTGTCCATGTTACCATCACTCCAAGACGCCTAGCTTAGGACCTCTACTACGAGATACGCCAGATATTGAACCGACATTGGTGCTTGCATTGAGAGCCTGCTGGGTGTCGTCGTGGCGTGATGGGATCTTCAACTCATGCCAAATCAGGTGTTATGTTTTCAGTTAAAATCTGTGCTGCACACGCTAGATTCTTTATGAACTACTGCTGCTAGTTTGTCTAATTTATTCGCAGATTTGGGGATGTTCAACACATCATCAGGGAAAGCCAGCGATGTGAATTGTTCTATGCTAATCTCTGGCCAACAGACTGCATCAGATATTACACGGGAGCAGTCCGATCTGCTCCCGTCAAGAAAAGTCTGTCAGATGATAAAAGCGGCCGAAGCTGTGTAGGTCTTTGGATTTGACCGCCTGCTGATCCGTCGAGAAGTACAAGTACTTGTTGGGATCAATGATCAACAAAGGGCAGCGTCCCTCCAGGGAGATTTCCTCCCTTTTGTCTTCTTCCTTCTATATGCTATTTCCTTTTCGAACTCCGTACATGGCTGGTCGCTATCGTCTTCTTGTAGTACTATTTTTTGCTGCTTCCATACACCCAAGTGCTAACGCAGCCATTTATTAGTTTTGCAGCACATGGTCTTCAAGATTTTAAAACTAGCTATTCATCTAGCAATACTACTTCACGTTCTTGGTACTACTTCTACTTGATACTACCCCTCGCCATCACCTCGGCCAGACGACATGTGTCGACATCGACCTCGGTGCCTAGTAGATTTTCAACGGCTTAGCGCTACCTGCGGAATATCAGGTTGTATTTGTCCTAAATTACACGTATTGTATATATTTTTGCATAGAATATATTTTACCGGTTTACATGATTTTTTCTGTGTAGATTTTCTATCATTGGTTTAAGATTCAGACCGCCCCGTGAGGGACGTGATGGTCTGATTCCAGTCCGGCCGACTTATGGCAATTCGGCGAATACTATAACCGCAACTCAGCCAGCAACACGAATTCGAACTGCGTGGTCACCGCGTCGCACCATCATCATCATGCAGATTTTTGACATATACAGACATTGGCTTCGACGCCAGGCCACATCTCTTTAAAAAAATATTTTGCGTAAATTAATTATGCGAGGATTTTGTATATATATCTATATTATCATTTTTTGGACTGCAATATTTTACATGTGTAGGTAATCGGCTTCGACTGCGTCACACGGTCACTCCGGCAAGCCGACGTCATCGTCCCAATCGGCATAAAACGGCTCGCATGATCACCTTGTTGGTCGAATTGCCATACCGACATGTTCGGTTGCCTCGGGGACTTCGACATCGCTCAGAGAGCTCTACCTCATCCAGTGTTCGACACACGGGCTATATTTCTCTTATTACTCATTTTGCATAAATTATTTATTATGCTATGATTTTTTTCTCAAATTATTATTATTACTATTATCCCGGTCTTGCACTACTTTGTGAGTGTGCAGGCAATCTATTTAGGCTAGGCCGCGCTAACACCTCGGCAAGTCAATGTTGTCGCCCCGCCTGCGTTGGACAAGTCATGTCGTCGCCTCGACGCGTGTCCCTGTGTCGGCTTTTCCGCGCCGCCACTCCACCGGACCAACCATGGTGCTCAGGCCATATTTTTATTTTTACTATTCACTTCACTTAAATAGATTAAGTAGAATTAGTATTATGTTATTACTTTTGGCTTGCACTGTTTGATGTGCACAGGTAAAACGACGCCGACCTATTTCGACGCGTCGGCTAACGTGGGGGCTCCGGCATCACCCGCCGACCTTCTTCGTCACCTCGGCCGAACTGGGAGCTACACCTCTCCACAGCGGGTGTGCTGTGTCACCACTTCGGAATGCCGAGCTCGCCGCTCGACCACCTCGGGACCAGCCTAGGGGCTGGAACTTTGTCCTGCATCAAGCTCGGACTGCCTCATCAATGCCGAACACATTAACCAGCTAAGGCACTTTCCTGCTCAAAGACTTTCAGTTTTAAATTTTGTTCGGTTCCACCAAGCATCATACTTTTTTGGCAAAAAGTTGTTTGTGAAGTAATTCCTTGTCATAACTTTGTTTGTGACACACAAATTCAAATACCCCGTTTACTTGGGGGCTTCCTTTATGAAGCCTTTTCTCTTGCAAATGATTATACTTGTATGGCTTTGCTCCTTGTTCGTGTATTAAGCCACAATATTCACCATGTTGACTTAAACGATTTGCAAGCTGGGTTGCCTTGCTCCTGTGTTTACCCCTACGTTCCCGATTGTTCAGCTAGGGAGTAAAGGGAGCACCTCTGCGATTGTCACGACCGGGTCCTCCGAGCTCTGACCTCAGACTGGGTGAAGCCGAAAGCTAGAGCTCTTATAATTTTCAACTATGGTCGGCACACAACGTAACTCATGAGTGCAAAAAATCTATTGCACAAGTCTCATAGTAACAATGAGCAACCCAAGAAAGGTATCGGTGGGGGTACTATTTTCTTCGAAAATGCTTCTTACACTTCGTAAGTGATATAGCATAAGTTCTCTGAGCGCGCTTTGTCTGTTATAGCCTTATGGACCGATTGCCTGGTTATCAGAAACACCATCGATATTCTCGACAGGTGGAGTACATAACACTTTTCGGCCGTTTTCCGAAGAGGGAGAAGCCGACGGTCGGTTAAGACGCGTTTAAATTTTAAAGTTCGGGTGAACACATATATGATATAAGTACTTCGGTACATACAATCTTTATACATAAAATTCTTTTACGCAAGTCACTCGGGGGCTCTTAAATTTATGTGAGCTGTTTTATAATACGTGTTCTTCTTCTTAGTTGTTGCAAAGTCTTTTTTCTATCACTCCTTTTTTCGATGCGAGTGTGTGGTCAATAGCCGAGGAGCGTAATTTCTCTCTTAAAGCCGCTAAAGTTTGCTAAACTAGCCTAACGAGAAGTACTCCGCCTTCGGGATATGAGGTTGAAGCCGTAGGCTGACCCGCTTGAAGTCTTGAGATAGGGTGTGTCATGTTAAAGCACGACAGAAGCATATTTTTTTTTCTAAGACCAATTTTTTGATTGGCACCGAACAATTGATCTAGTTTGGATGTCGAGTTTTTACTGACGTTTTTTGGTTTTCCAATCCTATGGCACTTTTCAACTATTTGTGTGTTTTCCGCATAAGTCTCGCAGTGCAAGGCCGGACACCTTTAGAGATTCGGCAAACACTCTCGGATATTGCTATATATGCATTAGTTTCGAATTGTGTCTTTGTTCAATAGTTGGGTTGCCCGGCTCCTATGCTTGCCTCCTACATTCCTCTTTGTTCGGCTAGGTGTGCAAAGGGAGAATCACTGCGATTGTGCTTCTAGCTCGCATGGTTAAGCACCTCAGTGGAGAAAGCCGAAAACTGACTGTCACAATAAGTGTAAACTGGTCAGCGGTCCGATGACTGTATTAAATGACGAGCCGTTCATAAGATTGGCCGAAGTGTTTACGACTTGACCTCGACTATCGCCGAACACTAACCGGGGGGCTACTTGCTGGCCTCCCAACTTTAAGCTCCTAGGACTAAGTGAAAGTTATAAAGCCCGCATATCTGATTGCCTCGTTTCCGCCAACACAACCGCCTTCGGGCACCGATACGTCGGCTAAGGGTTGTTTTGTTATCGGAAACACCTTGCGTAGCATCTACAAGGGGGTAGAAGCCGATGATGGGCCAGTTTTAGATTATAAACGGTCGCAACGGAAGTGAAAATTTGAGTTCATTTAGACCACAGAGTTTGGAAGCTTTCCCCGAACTAAATTCTCAGTATTTTCCTCCCACATTGATCGGAGCTGAGGTTTCATGATCATGCTTAGCATGAAAACCCAAAGAAAGGAACCGATAGTGGGACTATGTTCTTTGGACGATGTTTCTTATGTTAAACAATAATATAACATGTCTCTCTGGGTACCTTTTATATAAAACTGTATGGCCGGATTGTCCTTTTTGCCGTAAATCTTTGCCCTTGTCAAGGCTTTATAAAGTGGGACAAACACTCCCCGGCTACTGACCGAGGAGGTTGAAGCCGATGGTCGATCAACAAAGTTTTGTACAATGCGAACTCTAGTATTAATGATGTAGAGTACTTGGTACGTAGAATCATTACACATAGTTTGGGATTTTACTTCGGACATCGATCCTTAATTCGGCCACCCGTGCCCACATTAAGGCTCGAGGGGCTACTGGGCTTTGTGCTTGTCATTTACAAATAAAAAGGGGTACATCGATCCCCTTGTCTGGTGTTGCCACCCGACCACTATCTTGGGGGCTACTGCATTGACAATCCAATGCAGAAAATTTAAAGTGCAATATAGTTTTTGAGGAGATTATTATCCTCAGGTTGGTCGGCTGCACCCAACCTGAGTCTCGAGGACTTTGCACACCGCGTTTCTATTCCTAAGTATGCTGCCGAGCTGGGAATTGATCCTCAGGCTGATTTTATGAATCGATTTGAGTCTCAAGGGCTATTAGGGTCAGCGGTTTGATTTTTTTCCTTCAGGTGCATCCCGAATATTAGGCCAACACACACCTTGAGGGCTACTGGCTATACATCTCGGCAGAGATTACATTGCATAATTCAGAATTAAATTCATAAAAATCAGCCCATGGCCGAGGTGGTGCACCACCTCGGATACAGTCCGGTGTTGGTGCTCGACTACAATAGACACCCCGGAAGCAGTCCGACATAAAGCTCGGACGCTAGTGGCTGGCTCCGTAGAGGGCATTTCCAACATTAAGGTCGGCTAAACTCCTTCAACTTTTTTGAACCAAGGTGATCTATGACACCTTGGATATAGTCTGGCGTTGGAGCTTGGACATAGTCCGGCGTTGGAGCTCGGATGCAGTTCAGCGTTAGAGCTCGGCTGTAACAATACTCCTCAGATACAGTCCGACGTTGGAGCTTGGAAGTGGTCCGACATTGGTGCTCGGCTGCAAAGATACCTCGAATATAGTCCGGCGTCGGAGCTCGGACGCAAGAGGACACTGCCGCCTGCGGATAACTTCGAACCCGAGGCGTGGCATAAAAATAACAAGGCATTGATAATGGCCGGAAACATAAAGGGGCTCCTCGGATACCCAACATGTAAACTCTTCGGATTCACTTTGGCGATCCTCAAGATCGAAGATGGAACGATTTGTTGAACCAGTTTTCAAGACCGACGACTGAATATCAAGAACAGTTCGGAAGAATCGAGGAGCGTCCCCAACTTGAAAACCTGTTCAGGGGGCTACTGGCGATGTCCTGGACTAGGGGGTACTCACCACGTCGTCTCCCGATCAGTTGGATTGGGCCGAGAACCCCCATGGCCGTATACTCATGGGCCAGTTTGGACAACCCCTGCCGCATACAAAGAAGACTCCACAAGACTTGGCGCCCAAGACAAGGACTCTCCTAAACCCTAGGCCTCCGGTGTCTTGTATAAACCGAGGAAAGGCTAGTCAATAGACAATCTCATATTCATTACTACAATCTCGTGGTAGACACATGTACTCTATACTAGACCCATATGAATACAATCAAAAGCAGCACGTAGGGTATTATCTCATCAATAGATCCCGAAGCTGGGTAAAACCCCGTGTCCATGTTACCATCGCTACAAGACGCCTAACTTAGGACCCCTACTACGAGATACGCAAGATATTGAACCGACAACTGTGTCTATACCTCGGACGTTTGGGTGGTTTCCTACCGTGGTACTGATATAGTAGGCCGCTTCATCCTGGATGATCAGTCCTGTGTTGGTCTCGAGATTGGTAATGGATGGCCCATCCCAGAGAATCACTTGTGGTTCAAAGTAAGCGTTTCCAACGCCGAGGATTGGTTGAGTTGAATTTCATTTCATTGCTTGTTATTTGTTGTGTGGTGAAAACTTTAGTATTTATAATGTATCCTCGTTGTCGATGTGGGTTGATGACATGTTGTATGTAATAAAATGATATGCATGTGATAAACTTACTAAATTTATGAATGGCTTTCAAGTTGCTTCTATGAGTGAGTGGTGCGACGAGGTAAAAAACTATTTTCCGAATACATAATTGTACGTGCATTGCAACAGGTTATCGGATGAGGCCAACCAACAATAGTAGTACACTATTTGTACTAGCTTCACATGCTTCACGCATCGTGCGGGTGTTTTTACTGTAGCCATATTGTACGTAACCAGCACCTCGAATCCACGATACTGGTACTATATAGTAAGTAGTAGGATTAGTAGGGTGGCATGGGCCAGAACAAGCATTCACGTCCAGGAGTACGGCACACGCCACCAGCACGACTTCCATCTGACACCATATTTCTTGGAGTCCGTGCTAGAGCAATCTCTTCAACCTCATCGTTTCTCTAACTCAGCCATCGCACGGCCGGCGAGGTGGGGGTTTGCCGATAGTCGGTTTCCTCAACTGTGGTCCCACTTGTAAGGCCAACTCCAACGCTCTATCAATATATGGATGTACTCTTCTTCCCAATACAAAAACTTGCATCCATTCGACTCCCTCTATTGCACAATGCATGCCTTCTATTTGTCAAAATATATATGTATCTAGACATGTTTTAATATATAGGTACATCCATTTCTGGACAAATGGAAGTCAAGTATTTTGGAACGGAGGGAGTACACAATAAATTTTTTAAGTTAGCACAACTAGTCTAATCCGAGAGAACAACCGAAGATTTGGTTGGGTTCTTCCTCCTTTTGCCGACACGTGGGATATCCAGCATTCAGGTCGTGTCATGAAAGAAAATAGACTGGTTGTTGAAGCCACGAGATGTGCATCTTGGGTTAAACTGTAAATAGAATCTTAATACTCTTGAGTAACTCCAAAAGCGGCCACCGAAGATCTTTATTGGATTTGTTTTTCATCACCAGCACATCAAGGTGAAAGATGTGTAGGTTCAGTGGGTCCCCTTGCGTTTTCACTGACATGTGGGACCGCATGTGAGCAAACAGACGATGGGCTCCGCACGTCCGCTGGCTGGCTGAGAAGAGAGATAGAGGAGGGCTAAGCACTGACTGCAGGAAATTTGTTCTACTTACCTCGATATATGCTCGATATAGTGGGGTGGCATGGGCCATAACTAGCATTCATGTCTAGTAGTACGACACACGCCACTCACATGAGTTCCATCCGGCACCAATTTTCTTGGAGTCCGTGCTACAACCATCTCTTCTCCCTCCTGTTGTCTCAGCCATCGCGCGGTGGGCGGGGTGGGGGTTCTCCGATATTCGTTTTGCTCAACTGCGGTCCGATACGTCTCCAACGTATCTATAATTTTTGATTGCTCCATGCTACTTTATCTACTGTTTTGGACTATATTGAGCTTTATGTTCCACTTTTATATTATTTTTTGGACTAACCTACTAACCGGAGGCCCAGCCCAGAATTGCTGTTTTTTTGCCTTTTTCAGTATTTCGAAGAAACAGAATATCAAACGGAGTCCAAACGGAATGAAACCTTTGCGATCATGATTTTCCAACCGAACGTGACCCAGGAGACTTGGACCCTACTCCAAGAAGCACCAGAGCGGTCACGAGGGTGGAGGGCGCCCCCCTAGGCGCGCCCCCTACCTCATGGGCCCCTCGGAGCTCCACCGACGTACTCCTTCCTCCTATATATACCTACGTATCCCCGAACGATCAGAAGGGGAGCCAAAAACCTAATTCCACCGCCACAACTTTCTGTATCCACGAGATCCCATCTTGGGGAGCCTGTTCCGGAGCTCCGCCGGAGGGGGCATCCAACATGGAGGGCTTCTACATCATCACCATAGCCCCTCCGATGAAGTGTGAGTAGTTTACTTCAGACCTTCGGGTCCATAGCTAGTAGTTAGATGGCTTCTTCTCTCTTTTTGGATCTCAATACAATGTTCTCCCCCTCTCTCGTGGAGATCTATTCGATGTAATCTTCTTTTTGCGTTGAGACCGATGAATTGTGGGTTTATGATCCAGCTTATCTATGGAAAATATTTGATTCTTCTCTGAATTCTTTTATGTGTGATTGAGTTATCTTTGCAAGTCTCTTCGAATTATCTTATTTGGTTTGGCCAACTAGATTGGTAGTTCTTGCAATGGGAGAAGTGCTTAGCTTTGGGTTCAATCTTGCGGTGTCCTTACTCAGTGACAGAAAGAGTTGCAAGGCACGTATTGTATTGTTGCCATCGAGGATAACAAGATGGGGTTTTTATCATATTGCATGAATTTATCCCACTACATCATGTCATCTTGCTTAAGGCGTTACTCTGTTTTTAACTTAATACTCTAGATGCATGCTGGATAGCGGTCGATGAGTGGAGTAATAGTAGTAGATGCAGAATCGTTTCGATCTACTTGTTTTGGACGTGATGCCTATACACATGATCATCGCCTAGATATACTCATAACTATGCTCAATTCTATCAATTGCTCAATAGTAATTTGTTCACCCACCGTAGAATATTTATGCTCTTGAGAGAAGCCACTAGTGAAACCTATGGCCCCCGGGTCTATTCTCATCATACCAATCTCCATCGCTTTAGTTACTTTCTTTGCTTTTACTTTTTACTTTGCATCTTTATACCAAAAATACCAAAAATATTATCTCTATCAGATCTCACTCTCGTAAGTGACCGTGAAGGGATTGACAACCCCTAATCGTGTTGGTTGCGAGTAGCTATCGTTTTGTGTAGGTACGAGGGACTTGCGCGTGACCTCCTACTGGATTGATACCTTGGTTCTCAAAAACTGAGGGAAATACTTACGCTATTGTGCTGCATCATCCTCTCCTCTTCGGGGAAAACCAACGCAAGCTCAAGATGTAGCAAGAAGGATTTTTGGCGCCGTTGCCGGGGAGGCCTACGCAAAAGTCAACATACCAAGTACCCATCAAAATCCCTATCTCTCGCATTACATTATTTTCCCTTTTCCTCTCGTTTTCCTCTCCCCCGCTTCACCCTTGTTGTTTTATTTGCCCTCTCTTTCCCAATCTCCTCCTCTCTTTTCGTTTTCCTTTTTCCTTTGCCTTTTGTTTGCTTGTGTGTTGGATTACTTGTTGCCATGGCACAAGATAATACCAAATTGTGTGATTTATCGAATACCAATAATAATGATTTCCTTAGTACTCCGATTGCTCCTCTTAATAACGATGAGTCTTGAGAAATCAATACCACTTTGTTGAATCTTGTTATGAAAGATCAATTCACCGGACTTCCTAGTGAAGATGCCACTACTCATCTAAACAATTTTTTTGATATGTGTGATATGCAAAAGAAGAAAGAGACGGATAACAATATTGTCAAATTGAAGTTATTTCCGTTTTCAGTTAGAGATCATGCTGAAGTTTGGTTTTCATCTTTGCCTAAAAATAGTATTGATTCTTGGAACCAATGCAAAGATGCTTTTATCTCTAAGTATTTTCCTCCCGCTAAGATTATCACTCTTAGGAACGACATCATGAATTTTAAACAACTTGATCATGAGCATGTTTCCCAATCTTGGGAAAGAATGAAATTAATGCTTCGCAATTTCCCTACTCATGGTTTGAATTTATGGATGATCATACAAACTTTTTATGCCGGATTGAATTTTGCTTCTAGAAATCTTTTAGATTCGGCCGCGGGAGGCACTTTTATGGAAATTACATTAGGGGATGCTACCAAATTGCTTGATAATATTATGGCTAATTATTCTCAATGGCACACCGAAAGATCTTCTAGTAAGAAAGTGCATGCTATTGAAGAAATCAATGTTTTGAGTGAAAAGATGGATGAACTAATGAAGATGTTTGCTCCTAAAAATAATCCTCTTGATCCCAATGATATGCCTTTATCTACCTTGCTTGAGAATAATAATGAATCTATGGATGTGAATTTTGTTGGTAGGAATAGTTTTGGAAACAACGCGTATAGAGGGAATTTTAATCCTAGGCCTTATCCTAGTAATCCTTCTAATAATTATGGAAATTCCTACAATAACTCTTATGGAAATTTTAATAAGATGACCTCTGAATTTGAGAGTAGTGTTAAAGAGTTTATGAATTCGCAAAATAATTTTAATGCTTTGCTTGAAGAGAAATTGCTTAAAGTTGATGATTTGGCTAGGAACGCTGATAGAATTTCTCTCGAGATTGATTCTTTAAAGCTTAGATTTGTTCCTCCTAAGCATGATATCAATGAGTCTCTCAAAGCTATGAGAATTTCCATTGATGAGTGCAAAGAAAGAACCGCTAGGATGCGTGCTTCCAAAGATGCCTTTATTAAAGCGTGTTCTTCTAATCCCTATGAAAATCAAGATGAAGATCTAAAAGTGATTGATGTGTCCCCCATTAAATCTTTGTTTTGCAATATGAATCTTGATGAATCTGAAGATTATCTTCCTTTACCTAGAAGGCGTTCTAAGAATTCTGAGTTTTTAGATCTTGATGATGAAATTGATAAAAGTGGGATTGAAAGAAATAGAAATCAAGGTGTTGCTGAACCCACTATTTTCGATCTCAAGGAATTT
The DNA here is from genome assembly GCF_018294505.1 of Triticum aestivum. Classification (NCBI taxonomy): domain Eukaryota; kingdom Viridiplantae; phylum Streptophyta; class Magnoliopsida; order Poales; family Poaceae; genus Triticum; species Triticum aestivum. Next base: position 78,272,525 of record NC_057795.1, on the reverse strand, counting down.
AATTATGAAAATTGCTCTTTAATTGATTGTATTTCCTTGTTGCAATCCATGTTAAATTCTGCTCATGCTTATAGTCAAAATAAGGCCTTTACCGAACACATTGTTGATGCCTTAATGCAATCTTACAAAGAAAAGCTTGAGTTGAAAGTTTCTATCCTTAGAAAACTCAATGATGAGTGGGAACCTACTATCAAAATTAAAATTAAAAATTATGAGTTTCATGCCTTGTGTGATTTGGGAGCTAGTGTCTCTACTATTCCCAAAACTTTATGCGATTTGCTAGACTTCCGTGATTTTGATGATTTGTCTCTAAACTTGCATCTTGCGGATTCCACTATTAAAAAGCCTATGGGAAGAATTAATGATGTTTTTATTGTTGCAAATAGGAATTATGTGCCCGTATATTTTATCGTTCTTGATATAGATTGCAATCCTTCATGTCCTATTATTCTTGGTAGACCTTTCCTTAGAACGATTGGTGCAATTATTGATATGAAGGAAGGGAATATTAGATTCCAATTTCCCTTAAAGAAGGGCATGGAACACTTCCCTAGAAAGAAAATAAAATTACCATATGAATCTATCATGAGAGCCACTTATGGATTGCCTACCAAAGATGGCAATACCTAGATCTATCCATGCTTTTATGCCTAGCTAGGGGCGTTAAACGATGACGCTTGTTGGGAGGCAACCCAATTTTATTTTTAGTTTTTAGTTTTTGCTTACGTTTAGGAATAAATAATCCATCTACCTTATGTTTGGATGTGGTTTTATGTTTTAATTAGTGTTTGTGCCAAGTAGAACCTATAGGATAAGCTATGATGATAGTTGATTTGATTCTGCTGAAAAACAGAAACTTTGCGCTCATGAGAGAAAATTCAATAAATCACAGAAACGTGATTTTGCATTGATTATATTTGCTGCTGATCAATAAACAAATTTTCCAGTACTTACTATTTTGGTTGGAATTTTTAGAGTTCCAGAAGTTTGCGTTAGTTACAGATTACTACAGACTGTTCTGTTTTTGATAGATTCTGGTTTGCGTGTGATGTTTGCTTATTTTGATGAATCTATGGCTAGTAAAATAGTTTATAAACCATAGAGAGGTTGGAATACAGTATGTTTAACACCAATCCAAATAAATAATGAGTTCATTATAGTACCTTGAAGTAGTCTTTTGTTTTCTTTCTCTAACGGAGCTCACGAGATTTCTATTGAGTTTTGTGTTGTGAAGTTTTCAAGTTTTGGGTGAATTCTTTTGATGGATTATGGAACAAGGAGTGGCAAGAGCCTAAGCTTGGGGATGCCCATGGAACCCCCAAGATAATCCAAGGACACCAAAAAGTAAAAGCTTGGGGATTCCCCGGAAGGCATCTCCTCTTTTGTCCACTTCCATCGGTAATTTACTTGGAGCTATATTTTTATTCACCAACATGATATGTGTTTTGCTTGGAGCGTCTTTTATTATTTGCGTCTTTGCTTGTTAGTTTACCACAATCATCCTTTCTGTACACAAATTTTGAGAGAGCCATACATGAATTGAAATTTGTTAGAAAACTCTATGTGCTTTGCTTATATCTTTTGAGCTTGCTAGTTTTGCTCATAGTGATTCACTTATATCTTTTGAGCGTGATAATTTTTGCTCTAGTACTTCACTTAGATCTTTTAGAGCACGGTGGTGGATTTTTTTTAAAGAAACTTGATCTCTCATGCTTCACTTAGATTATTTTGAGAGTCGTTAATAGCATGGTAATTTGCTTAATGTTAATATACTTGGTGTTCAAGATATGTGAAACTTTCTTTTGAGTGCGTTGAATACTAAGATAAGTTTGATGCTTGATAATTGTTTTGAGATATGGAGGTAATAATATAAAAGTCATGCTAGTTGAGTAGTTGTGAATTTGAGAAATACTTGTGTTGAAGTTTGTAAGTCCCGTAGCATGCACGTATGGTTAAAGTTGTGTAACAAATTTGAAACATGAAGTGTACCTGGCTTGTGCATCCTTATGAGTGGCGGTCGGGGACGAGCGATGGTCTTTTCCTACCAAACTATCCCCCTAGGAGCATGCGCATAGTACTTGATTTTCGATGACTTCTAAATTTTTGCAATAAGTATATGAGTTCTTTTGACTAATGTTGAGTCCATGGATTATACACACTTTTACCTTTCCGCCATTGCTAGCCTCTTCGGTACCGTGCATTACCCTTTCTCACATTGAGAGTTGGCGCAAACTTCGCCGGTGCATCCAAACCCCGTCATACGATATGCTCTATCACACATAAACCTCCTCATATCTTCCTCAAAACATCCACCATACCTACCTATTATGGCATTTCCATAGCCATTCCGAGATATATTGCCATGCATGTTCCATCATCATCATCATCATGATATACATTACTTTTGTCATATTGCCTTTGCATGATCTTGTAGTTGACATCGTATTTGTGGCAAAGCCACCAAACATTATTTTTATACATGTTAGTCTTGATTCATTGCACCATCCCGGTACACCGCCGGAGGCATTCATATAGAGTCATATCTTGTTCTAAGTTTCGAATTGTAATCCTTGTGTTGTAATTTATAGAAGTGTGATGATCATCATTATTAGAGCATTGCCCAAACAAAAAAAAAGAAAGGCCAAAAATAAAAAAAGAAAGGCCCCCAATAAAAAAGGGCAATGCTACTTTCTCTTTTTCCACACTTGTGCTTCAAAGTAGCACCTCGTTCTTCATGTAGTGAGTCTCATATATTGTGCTTCAAAGTAGCACCATGCTCTTCATGTAGTGAGTCTCATGTGTTATCACTTTCATATACTAGTGGGAATTTTTCATTATAGAACTTGGATTGTATATTCCTACGATGGGCTTCCTCAAAATGCCCTAGGTCTTCATGAGCAAGCAAGTTGGATGCACACCCACTAGTTTTGTTTTGTTGAGCATTCATATCTCTAGTGCATCCGTTGCATGGCAATCCCTACTCCTCATGTTGATATCAATTTATGGGCATCTCCATAGCCCGTTGATTAGCCTCGTCAACGTGAGACTTTCTCCTTTTTTGTCTTCTCCACACAATCCCCATCATCATATTATGTTCCACCCATAGTGCTATATCCATGGCTCATGCTCATGTATTGCGTGAAGGTTGAAAAAGTTTGAGATTATTTAAGTATGAAACAATTGCTTGGCTTGTCATCGGGGGTATAGAAGTTGGGAACATCTTTGTGTGACGAAAATGAAGCATAGCCTAACTATATGATTTTGTAGGGATGAGCTTTCTTTTGCCATGCTATTTTGAGAAGACATGATTGCTTTGATTAGTATGCTTGAAGTATTATTATTTTTGTGTCAATATGAACTTTTGTCTTGAATCTTTTGGATCTGAATATTCATATCACAATTAAGAAGATTTACATTGAAATTATGCCAAAGTATCACTCTGCATCAAAAATTCTTTTTTATCATTTACCTACTCAAGGACGAGCAGGAATTAAGCTTGGGGATGCTTGATACGCCTCCAATGTATCTATAATTTTTGATTGCTCCATGCTACTTTATCTACTGTTTTGGACTATATTGGGCTTTATTTTCCACTTTTATATTATTTTTGGGACTAACCTATTAACCGGAGGCCCAGCCTAGAATTGCTGTTTTTTGCCTTTTTAAGTATTTCGAATAAACAGAATATCAAACGGAGTCCAAAGGGAATGAAACCTTCGGGATCGTGATTTTCCAACCGAACGTGACCTAGGAGACTTGGACCCTACTCCAAGAAGCGCCACAGGCGGTCACAAGGGTGGAGGGCGCCCCCTGGGCGCGCCCCCCTACCTCGTGGGCCCCTCGGAGCTCCACCGACATACTCCTTCCTCCTATATATACCTATGTATCCCCGAACGATCAGAAGGGGAGCCAAAAACCTAATTCCACCGCCGCAACCTTCTGTATCCACAAGATCCCATCTTGGGGCCTGTTTTGGAGCTCCGCCGGAGGGGGCATCCACCACGGAGGGCTTCTACATCATCACCATAGCCCCTCCGATGAAGTGTGAGTAGTTTACTTCAGACCTTCGGGTCCATAGCTAGTAGTTAGATGGCTTCTTCTCTCTTTTTGGATCCCAATACAATGTTCTCCCCCTCTCTCGTGGAGATCTATTCGATGTAATCTTATTTTTGCGGTGTGTTTGTTGTGACCGATGAATTGTGGGTTTATGATCCAGCTTATCTACGGAAAATATTTGATTCTTCTCTGAATTCTTTTATGTATGATTGAGTTATCTTTCCAAGTCTCTTTGAATTATCTTATTTGGTTTGGCCAACTAGATTGGTAGTTCTTGCAATGGGAGAAGTGCTTAGCTTTGGGTTCAATCTTGCAGTGTCCTTATTCAGTGACAGAAAGAGTTGCAAGGCACGTATTGTATTGTTGCCATCGAGGATAACAAGATGGTTTTTTTATCATATTGCATGAATTTATCCCTCTACATCATGTCATCTTGCTTAAGGCGTTACTCTGCTTTTAACTTAATACTCTAGATGCATGCTGGATAGCGGTCGATGAGTGGAGTAATAGTAGTAGATGCAGAATCGTTTCGATCTACTTGTTTTGGACGTGATGCCTATATACATGATCATCGCCTAGATATACTCATAACTATGCTCAATTCTATCAATTGCTCAACAGTAATTTGTTCACCCACCATAGAATATTTATGCTCTTGAGAGAAGCCACTAGTGAAACCTATGGCCCCCGGGTCTATTCTCATCATATCAATCTCCATCGCTTTATTTACTTGCTTTGCTTTTACTTTTTACTTTGCTTCTTTATACCAAAAATACCAAAAATATTATCTCTATCAAATGTCACTCTCGTAAGTGACCGTGAAGGGATTGACAACCCCTAATCGCGTTGGTTGTGAGTAGCTATCATTTTGTGCAGGTATGAGGGACTTGTGCGTGACCTCCAACTGGATTGATACCTTGGTTCTCACAAACAGAGGGAAATACTTACGCTACTGTGCTGCATCATCCTCTCCTCTTCGGGGAAAACCAACGCAAGCTCAAGACGTAGCAGGGTCCCACTTGTAAGTGAAAAGCAACAGCGCACGCATTCCCGCTTGAGCGGCGTACCGGACCAACCGTGTGGGGGTGCGACGCGAACACGGCAGGCTTTTCCTTTTGAACTCGTAACTTGCAAAATTTGGTTCTGCTCCATGGAGCGACCAATAGATAGAAAAAAATGATTTTGCCTAGAGTAATGAGAAGTTTGGTTCTGGCGCCGTTCATGCATGGAGTACGTACGAAAATTTTCAAGTTGATGCGAAAGGTAAGATAATTACTAGTAGTATCATATACTACTACATGGATTTGACGGAAAGAAAAAAATACATATGGATCCATCAACGACATCCTCACGCCCTAGTGCGCCGGGTCACCAACCGACGTGTGAGGAGCAGCGGCGTTGGCGGCGAGCTCAATGTGCTTCTGAACAATGTCGTCCAAGGTTGCCCTGCGGTGCAAGAAGGCCAGCGTCCTATCGTCATCCTCTTGCATGTAGTAGTCCTTGTGGATGATTTGCGCGTAGACGTGGGTGATTATGTTGATGGTGTCTTGCTGCGCTAGGCGCTGTGCGGCGGGCACGACATCGAGGTGGACATTCTCCGGCACGACGGCGGGCAGCCGCAGGGCCACCAGTGCGTCGAAGTGGTTGTCACCATAGTGGCCGTTGAGGGTGGCGGGCATCGCACAGCCTGGGCGCGTCGGCTAGAGCCGTACGTCAAAGTCGTCTGCAAGCTTCTTGACGATGGTGAACTTTTCGAGGAAACCGACAAGGACCTTGTCGAACAAGGAGACGAAGTTGTCGTCCAAGCGTCCCCTTGCCCTGGCGGCCTCAAGCAATACTACCTAGAGACGTTCCTCGGTGCCGGGCCGCAGGCTGGCATCGTGGACCATCTGGCACAACCGGTTGATGCTCGCGCTCATCTCCTCCATGGGTCTAGCTTAGCTTCTAGTCAACTGATCTTGCGATTCGAGTGATCACTCTTTCCCTTGGTTAGCGTGCATAGGTGCGTAGGATTTTGTACTACTCCTCGTCCCTCTACTGCACCTGCCTTTGGCTATATGATAGGTGGGCCAGCCACCCCTTGGGACCACATGTCATTCCCACAAAGGCAGTTGCCGTAAGTCAATGAAGATGCGCCCCCCTCGCTGCCGGTGCAGTATAGTCATATCATCGGACCTCTAGTTGGGGCCAAACGAGAGAAGTTTGATGTTTACTGGTTTATTGGTCCCCTTTGCATTTTGCGCCAAGTTTTGACCTTTGATTTTGAAAGTGCAACTATCCCTAGGTGGTTTTGGTAATACCTAACAACATATAGCTCATTGAGCTAACATTATTCCAAGATAAATATTTCAGGAAAAGCTCAATGAATGGCATGGCATGGATGAGAAGAGTGGACCCCTCAAAATGCTAATGACAAAAGGACTGGCTCAAGCTCAATGCTCAAGACTCTACATTTTATATTTCAGTGATCCAAGATCACATTGAGTCTATAGGAAAAGCCAATACTATCAAGGAGGGATGAGGTGTTGCTCAATGAGGTTCTTACTTCATAGTGCTTAGTGATATGCTCCAAAACCCTCAACTACTTTCCCACATCCACATATGACCTAAACCAACAGTCAAACTCGGACCCACCGATTCTTTCCATCCGGCGCCACCGAGTTCAGATGTCATAGCACTGCCACAAACCCTAGGCAAATCGGTCTCACCGATAGGGATCTCGGTCTCACTGAGATGGGATTGTAATCTCTTTGTTTCCCTTCGTAACGTTTCAGTACCACCGAGATGAGCGATCAGTCCCACCGAGATTGCAACTGTTTCCTTTTCATAACATTTCTGTCCCACTGAAATGAGCGAACCGGTCCAACCGAGTTTACCTGACCAACTCTCTGGTTAGCTTATTACCAAAATCGGTCCCATCGAGTTTGTGTAATCGGTCTCACCGAGATAACGTTATGCCCTAACCCTAATCATATCGGTCCTACCGAGTTGCATGTCGGTCCCACCAAAAATCCTAACGATCACTAGATTTGTTGAATCGGTCTGACCGAGTTTATCAATTCGGTTCCACCGAGTTTGGCAAGTTGTGTGTAACGGTTAGATTTTGTGTGGAGGCTATATATACCCCTCCACCCACTCTTCATTTGTGGAGAGAGCCATCAGAATGAACCTAGAGTTCCAACTTGCATTTTATGAGAGAGAACCACCTACTCATGTGTTGAGGCCAAGATATTCCATTCCTACCATATGAATCTTGATCTCTAGCCTTCCCCAAGTTGCTTTCCACTCAAATCTTCTTTCCACCTAATCCAAATCCTGAGAGAGAGAGAGTTGAGTGTTGGGGAGACTATCAGTTGAAGCACAAGAGCAAGGAGTTCATCATCAACACACCATTTGTTACTTCTTGGAGAGTGGTGTCTCCTAGATTGGCTAGGTGTCACTTGGGAGCCTCCGACAAGATTGTGGAGTTGAACAAAGGAGTTTGTAAGGGCAAGGAGATCGCCTACTTTGTGAAGATCTACCGCTAGTGAGGCAATTCCTTCGTGGGCGACGGCCATGGTGGGATAGACAAGGTTGCTTCTTCGTGGAGCCTTCGTGGGTGGAGCCCTCCGTGGACTCGCGCAACCGTTACCCTTCGTGGGTTGAAGTCTCCATCAACGTGGATGTACGATAGCACCACCTATCAGAACCACGATAAAAACATCCGTGTCTACAATTGCATTTGAACTCTCTGAACCCTTCCCTTTACATTCTTGCAAGTTGCATGGTTTACTTTCCGCTGCTCATATACTCTTTGCATGATTGCTTGAATTGTGTTAAGATTGCTTGACTTGTGCTAAGTTAGCTAAAATCTGCCAAAGACTAAAATGGGGAAAAGGATAAGTTTTATTTGGTCAAGTAGTCTAATCACCCCCCTCTAGACATACATTCGATCCTACAAGTGGTATCAGAGCTTTGGTCTCAGTTTGCTTTGGTTTCCATAGCTTTTGGTGGTCATAGCCTTGGTTTCACTACCTAGGAGAGTATGGCGTCTAGCGAGGGAAATTATCACCTTAGAGGTCCTTACTTTGATGGTACTAATTTTGCTAGTTGGAAGCATAAGATGAAAATGCATATTCTTGGACATAACCCCGCCATTTGGGCTATTGTGTGTATTGTCTTGCAAGGTGAATTCTTTGATGGGAGAGAACCGTGAAGATAGTGCGGAAGAGTTGAAGATGCTGCAATAAAACGCTCAAGCTTGTGATATCCTCTTCAACGGATTGTGCCCCGAAGAATTCAACAAAATCAGCCGTCTTGAGAATGCAAAGGAAATTTGGGATACTTTGATTGATATGCATGAATGTACCGACTCCGTCAAGGAATCCAAGTTGGATGTGCTTCAAAGTCAACTTGACAAGTTCAAAATGAAGGATGGTGAAGGTGTCGCTGAAATGTACTCTAGACTTGCTCTTATCACAAATGAGATTGCCGGCTTAGGAAGTGAAGAGATGACCGACATATTCATCATCAAGAAGATCCTAAGAGCTTTGGACGGAAAATATGATACCGTGTGCACATTGATCCAAATGATGCCCAATTATAAAGATCTCAAGCCAACGGAAGTCATTGGAAGAATTGTTGCTCATGAGATGTCACTCAAGGATAAGGAGGAACTTCACAACAAGTCAAGTGGTGCTTACAAAACCTCATGTGAAGCCCCCACATCATCAAGTGAGAAACAAACCTTCAATCAAGAATTGAGCTTAATGGTGAAGAACTTTAACAAGTTCTACAAGAGTCGAAGCAAAGAGAGAAGCTCCAAGTCAAGGTCCTACAATGACAAAAGATCTTCTAGTCGAGAGCGGAATTGCTACAATTGTGGAATACACGAACACTATTCCAATCAGTGTACGGCACCCTACAAAAGAAGAGAAGAATCACCTAAAAGGAGAAGTAGAAGAGAAGAATCACCACCAAGAGAGAGGAGGAGTAGAGATGATCGTTATGAACGAAGAACATCCCGGAGAAGCCAGGATTCGGAAAGGAAGGACACGTCATCAAGGAGCTACCCAAAACGAAGACATCAAGCTCATGTTGGTGAATGGGTATCCGGTTTGACTCCGACAATCACTCTGAGAGAAGCTATCACTCCGACTCCGAATATACTCAATATGAAGGTGTTGCCGGTCTAGCACTTGTGTCAACCAACTCCTATGACATATTTGATTCACCAAATGAAGGACATGGAAGATGCTTCATGGCTAAAGGCCCAAAGGTAACACACCCCTAGTATGTTGATTTCAATAGTGATGAAGATAACTTGTTAGGTGATGTTGATTTACTTGTTGACAACTCTAGTGATGAATACTATGATGAAATGTCAATTAATCATGCTAATCAAGATAAAATGAATGACAATGATAAGGAGAATATTGAGCTCCTAACTAAAGAACTAAACACTCTTAAGTTAGCTCATGACACTATCTTAGAAGATCATCGAGAACTTTTAAGGACTCATGAGAGGTTACGCTTTGAGAAGCTCAACCTTGAGCAAGAGCATGAGTTCTTAAAGGCAATCAATGATGATCTTCGTAAGAAAAGTTCTTCTTACATTGCAAAGTGTTTACTCTTATCTACTTACATGCCTCAAGTCAAGTCTAGTAACAAGAACAAGAAGGATTCTTCCTCTAGTAGTAACAATAATCATGTTAAATCCAATGTTGTTGCTTCTAGTAGTTCTCTTGATTCCACTAATGATTCCCTTAGCAAAGTTACACTTGAGCAAGAAAATAGCTTATTAAAGGGAATTATAGAGAAAGGTGTTTACAAGAGCCTTGCCGGGAGTAAGCAATTTGAGGAAATTGTACGCAAGCAAGGAATGCACCGGAAGAACCAAGGTGTTGGTTTTGAACGAAATTTCAATGCCAATGGAGTTGAGTGGGAAGAAGACCAATACCCCAAGACGAAGTTTGTTCCTCAACAAGAGAAGTATGATCCTACTTCCTTCAAAGGGACACAAGCTCAAGATGATCTTCCACCACAAGACCACAAGCAAAAAGGCAAGGATAAGCTTCAAGAGGAGATTGGTGCATTTGAAGAAGCTCCTAAGACCTTGGTCAAGTGGGTTCCCAAGATTTCATCAAGTTCTACTTCATCAAGTACGACTACAACTCCAAGGATTCCCATCAAGATGATGTGGATCCCGAAGAAGAAAAACTAGAGAGTTCTTGAGGGTGACTCCGCCAACATATTTCACTCATATCATTTTGGCAACAACAAGTGCAATCAACTTACACATCTTGCACTAGTTCAAGGAGTCACAAACCCTCTTGTTGGTAAGACAAGGGACAAGGTAACCTAATGCTTTCATAGACATCATCTTGTGTGTGCATCACTCTATGTCTATGGATATCCTGGTTTGTTCCTTGTGGGACTAACCCGTGTAGGTATTGAAAGTGCAACTCACTCCAAAGGATTGCTCCAAATGATCTACATCAACATTGAGCATCCACATCTTCAACACCTACATGAAGTCATCATCGACAAAACCCAAGGTTATTTCATCCCTCTAAGGGGGGATCTCACATCTAGGGGGAGCTTTACTCTAAGAATTGAGTCAAAGCAACTCTAATGGTGTGAACACATCAATGCATTATGTAAAAGTGGTAACCCCACTTGACCTAAAACGATCAGTATGACCTATGATCATATTTCATTTTCATTTTCCCCACTTGAGTCAAAGGATTGCTTGATAGATTCTAGAATTGGTTGTGCATGCTTTGCCACATATTTCATTTTCCATTTTATTGTGTGAGCATGCTGGTTGCATATTTTACTCATTCAAGGACATCCACTTGTTGTTTTGATTGACTGGTTTATTTTTTCTTTTGCCAAGTGGATGGACAACAATGCCTAAGAACCTTCTCTAGCTATCTATGCTTTTCTTGTCTCAAACTCTATTCATGCTACATCACAAAATTTGATCAAGTTAGATTCGAACCACTCTGTGTGAGGAGCACTCGGAGTCCCCGATTCATCATAGACTTAAACTTCCAAAACTTCTTTGTGCGTTTTGGTCTGACCGATTCTTCCATTTCGGTCATACCGAGATCACTAAGTCGATCTAGGTTTTCAATCGCGGTGCAACCGATTTGAACTTTTTGGTCACACCGAGTTGCTGTAACTGCTAGCAGTTATGCATCTCGGTGCCACCTAGTTGTTCCACTTGGTCATACCGACTGGGTCGGGCTATATATACCCACGGGCAAAACTTTGGAAATTTTCTCCGAACTCTTTCGCCCGCGCTTAGCCTGCTCTGCCTCTAGGGTCTCCGGATCGTCCTCCTCGTCGCCAGCTGCCTCCTGCTGCTGGTCTCCGCTGCCGTCAACGGAAATCATCCCCGCCATTGCCGCCGTAGTGAGTTCATCACCGAACTAGGGTATGGACTCGATCACTATGCTATCCCTATCTGATTCCTAGCACATTGTGTTCACCAGGAATCTTGCCACGATTGAAACTATCTTATCTAGTTAAAACACTCCGTAGATTAGAGATGAATTGAAAATTTAGGGTTAGGTTTCTGCCGAAACCATCTCGGACCCACCGAGTTGTAGAACTCGGTTCCACCGATTAGGCTAAAGCCATTTCACATGTGATTCTTGGTCTTACCGAGAATTGCAAATCGGTGTGACCGAGTTCAGGACTTTGTGAAATCCTAGCAGTCTTGGTGCCACCAAACTGTGACTCGGTCTGACCAAGTTCACTAGTTTAGGTTCCAAAAGCTGCTTCGGTATCACCGAGTTTACAAATCGGTAGATCCGAAATGCTTTCTGTGGAAAACTAAAACTAAGTTTTTGACTCATTCTTTTGCAAAAACCTCTGTATTTTGTGATGCTCATCCACTCTATCTGATCTATATCTATTCACAGGGTCTGCAGTCAGTGTTTGCAATATGTCTGATCAAAGTGACAGCCAGAACAGGGAAGAGGAGCAGGTTCTAGTGAGTGAGGGCACTAGTCCCTCAAGCAGCTATGATGAGGTAGCAGGAGCACACCAAGCAACTTACCCAAAGCTACCACCAGGGCCAGAAAGAAGAGAACCTCAAAATCTGAGGATGAAGACTATGTGGCCATTGAGGATGAGGCCACTTCCAAGAAGAAGGTGCTCAAGAAGGAATATGGATCAGCTGCTGCCACTAAGCCTGGTATGAAGACCAAAGTACTTGCAAAGAGAATTCCCATGTCTAAAGCTAGAGCCTCTACTCAAGTACCTTTGGAATCTGAACCCAAAGAGGCTGCTGCAGAAGGGAAGAAGTGGAAGGAAAGGGTCAAGAAGACCATGGCCAGAGTTGTTGGAAAGCCTTCCATGATGGAAGATGAAGAATAAGAAGAGGTTACTGCACCAGCACCCAAAGCTCAGAAGCTTATGGGTGATGCTATCAAGTTAGGGGCTGCTTTATCACAGCCCAAAGAAGCACCCAAGGCTTCCTCCAAGCCCAATACTGCACCTAAGAGGAATACCAGGAACATATCTGCTGCCGAGAAGAACAAGGCCCCAGTGCCTGAAACTATTACTGAAGAGGAAGATGATGAAGAGCATGTTTTGAGAAAATTGAAGCAAAAAAATCCAGATCATAATGATGCCCATCCTGTGGCTGAGAACATGAAGCTGAGAAAAGATGCAGGACTCAGACAGTGGAGGTTGTCTGATCCTTATGCAGTCAGGAGGAGAACTGTTGTGGACTACAGGTTCCATACAAAGGAACAACAGGATTTCTATGAGACAGTTCTGCTGGACAAGAAGCCAATAGTGTGTGACATGAGGTGGGTGGACTGGAAGTACATCAAGGAGAATGAAGAACACTATCCTGGTGTGTATAACAACTTCAGTGCTTGTGGAGTGGCAGACTATGTTGGGCAGAAGCTCACAAAGTGGAATGATGAGCTGATAATGCAATTCTACTCCACAGCACACTTCTATCCAGATGGCAGGATAGTATGGATGTCTGAAGGTACTAGGTACCAATCATCAATTGAAGAATGGGCTAATCTGATCAATGCACCTAAGGAGAAAGAGGATGACTTGGATGTCTATGCCAAGAAGAAGATGGATCACAACACTATGGCACATATGTACAAGGAGATCCCAGATGTTGCTGTTGAAACACACAAGTTTGGATCAGTACATTACCTTCTGTCAGGACTGCCAACCATCATCTGGATCCTCAGGCACACTCTCTTGCCCAAGTCAGGTGATCACAACATGATCAGAGGCCATGCAATAAATCTGCTACACTTATTTGATGTGCCACAAAAGTTCAAGGTCATGAGTCTTATAGTTGAAACTATCAAGAGGACAACTTCTGACCAAAAGAGAAGTTGTGGGTATGCCCCACAGATCCAGGAGCTGATTAACTCCAAGATGGGAACTGGCACATACTTGTTGGACAAGGATCACATGCCTATCTATCCAGATTTTGAGGACAACCAAGTGGTTATGGATGAAGATGAACTATCTTCTGTCCAAGCACACACAAAGAAGGAGAATGCAGGGAAAGAGAGGGCTACCAAGATGCCAACAATGGAAGAGGCATCTCAGTACTTTTTGAAGAGCAAACAGGATCAGCTTGGCTACTTGATTGCATCCACTCTGAGGATTGAGAAGGGGCTTGCTACCCTAACTCAAAACCAGGAGAGCCTGGAGAGGATCATGGAGCAGAAGTTCTATGACTTGGATGTGAAAGTAACTAAGATCCAGTCTGTTGTTGAGCAACTCCAGGATGATATGCAGGAGAGGAAGGGCAAGACAACCACTGAGGCATTTGCCAGAGTGCCTAGAGCTCAGAGATCAACTGCAGTGCCAGTGACAGACACCAGAGCCACTTCATCTGCACCAGCTACAGCCCCAGTGCAACTAGCTCCAGCACCTACTCCACCAGCTCCATTCACATCTACTGAAGTCTTTGTCCCAGAGCCATCTCTACACCACCACCCAAAGATCAAGCCTGAGAGAAGATTTAGTGCTATGCATTTTCTATGAACTTTTTGGTAACTTGTTGCCAAAGGGGGAGAAAAATGTATAGATCATAGGCTTCGAGAGAGAGCGTTGCTTTTTATTCTCTCTTGCTCTGGTGGTTGAACTTTATTTTCTTGTTTGAGATACTTTATGTCTGTGTGCTACTTGGATGATCATGTGTTTGATCATATGCTACATTAATGCTTGTTGGATGACATTATCCTTTTATCTCTATATGATCATTCACTTTGCTTGGTGATGAGTGCATGTATTTAATTATTATCATTTTGAGCGCTCCACCAAGATGTATGTGACATGGAAGAGTAACACATCAGTCTAACTCTTTGTGCATTTGCAGTCCAAAGCAAATCTTAAACTATGCAAAAATTTAGGGGGAGCTCTTGCTTATCACATACTTCTCAAAGCGACAATGTTTTTCACTATTATTATCATTTGTCGAAGCTTTGATCTATATGTTGTCATCAATTACCAACAAGGGGGAGATTGAAAGTGCAACTATCCCTTGGTGGTTTGGTAATTCCTAACAACATATAGCTCATTGAGCTAACATTATTCCAAGATAAATATTTCAGGAAAAGCTCAATGAATGGCATGGCATGGATGAGAAAAGTGGACCCCTCAAAATGCTAAGGACAAAAGGATTGGCTCAATCTCAAAGCTCAAGACTCTACATTTTATATTTCATTGATCCAAGATCACATTGAGTCTATAGGAAAAGCCAATACTATCAAGGAGGGATGAGGTGTTGCTTAATGAGGTTCTTGCATCATAGTGCTTAGTGATATGCTCCAAAACCTCAACTACTTTCCCACATCCACATATGACCTAAACCAACAGTCAAACTTGGCCCCGCCGATTCTTTCAATCCGGCGCCACCAAGTTCAGATGTCATAGCCACTGCCACAAACCCTAGGCAAATCGGTCTCACCGATAGGGATCTCGGTCTCACCAAGATGGGATTGTAATCTCTCTGTTTCTCTTCGTAATGTTTCGGTACCACCGAGATGAGCGATCGGTCCCACCGAGATTGCAATGTAAACCCCCTGTTTCCTTTTCGTAACATTTTGGTCCCACCGAAATGAGCGAACCGGTCCCACCGAGTTTACCTGACCAACTCTCTGGTTAGCTTATTACCAAAATTGGTCCCACCAAGTTTGTGTAATCGGTCTCACCGAGATTACGTTATGCCCTAACCCTATCATATCTGTCCTACCGAGTTGCATGTCGGTCCCACCGAAAATCCTAACGGTCACTAGATTTGCTGAATCGGTTTGACCGAGTATATCAATTCGGTTCCACGAAGTTTGGCAAGTTGTGTGTAATGGTTAGATTTTGTGTGGAGGCTATATATACCCCTCCACCCACTCTTCATTTGTAGAGAGAGCCATCAGAACGAACCTAGACTTCCAACTAGCATTTTCTGAGAGAGAACCACCCACTCATGTGTTGAGGCCAAGATATTCCATTTCTACCATATGAATCTTGATCTCTAGCCTTCCCCAAGTTGCTTTCCACTCAAATCTTCTTTCGACAAAATCCAAATCCTGTGAGAGAGAGTTGAGTGTTGGGGATACTATCATTTGAAGCACAAGAGCAAGGAGTTCATCATCAACACACCATTTGTTACTTCTTGGAGAGTGGTGTCTCCTAGATTGGCTAGGTGTCACTTGGGAGCCTCCGACAAGATTGTGGAGTTGAACCAAGGAGTTTGTAAGGGCAAGGAGATCGCCTACTTCGTGAAGATCTACCGTAGTGAGGCAAGTCCTTCGTGGGCGACGGCCATGGTGGGATAGACAAGGTTGCTTCTTCGTGGACCCTTCGTGGGTGGAGCCCTCCATGGACTCGAGCAACCGTTGCCCTCACTACTAGAAAAACCCCTACTAATGGCGCACCTAATATGGCTATTAATGGCGCATCTGTGGTGCGCCATTAACAGCACGCCATTAGTAATTTTTACTAATGGCGCACCACCTGGTGCGCCATTAGTATCTGGTATACTAATGGCGCACCGCGGGTGCGCCATTAGTATAGGCCAGGGTGCGCCATTAGTATGCCTCCCAGGGGCCATGTATACCCAGGTGCTTTGGCATACTAATTGCGCACCACCACTGGATGCGCCATTAGTAACCGCGGCATACTAATGGCGCACTACCCAGTGATGCGCCATTAGTATGCACTGTCATACTAATGGCGCACTGTCATGTGATGCGCCTTTAGTATGAATATTAGGTTTTTTTTATTTTTTTATTTTCTGTTTTTTGCACAGGTTACAAAATGTATAATTTGACAAAATATAGACAGCACACATCAACAACAGATTCATCGAATACAATAGAAGATTAGTCTTTGAATACAATTCATCATATTAGTCTCCGAATTAAAAAGACCGAACAAAGATAGAACATTATATTACAAGTCTCGAGACCGCGAGTAGCGAGTTTGTCTTCACATTACAAGTCAATATCGATCATCTAAACTACCATCACATAGAAGAGAGCTGCGGTCATCACGATGAGCATCATCACGATGAAACTCGTCTTCATCCGGTTCCTCCAACACTCCCTCCCCTCTCCCGCTAGATAGCGGGCGTATCTACATTCGGCCTCGGCCCTAGTGGTGTACCCTTTGTAACTGTTACCGCTGAATCGGTGAACCTGTCTCCGACACTCCTCCCAGTCATCGTAGACTCCGGGAACCTTACCCTTGTACAAGACATACGTCGGCATCGCTATGCACTAGCCAAACGAAATGTTAGTACCAATTCACAGACAATACATAAGCAATATATAAGTATGCAACAGAACGATCGGAAGAGAAAAGCAAGACATTAATAGCATCGATTACATCTAAGTTGAACGACTCTCGAAACCAAAGAGACATACTACAAGTTCATTAAGGTTTAATTACAACATGAGCCAATCGATGTTTCAGAACTAGACACAGCATCACTGCTTTCGACTCGACTCAAGGGACCGGAGCGTGGATGAAGCCGCCGTCTACCGTCGGAGTGATGAAATAACGGTCGTTGTCAGCCTGCATTTGTAGCATTGTGTCGATGTCACTGTTGGACGGTTGATTGTTGAGGTAGAACTGCCCCGAGGTACGAAGGACATCTTGATGGTTGATTTCCGCAAACTCTGACTGGATGCGAAAGAATTCTTGTCGGAGGTCCGCGTCCTGGATTGCCGACACGCTCTTTGCCCAATCTTTGAGTTTACTTGGTAGCAGAAGTTGATGATGGTCCCGTACGATCGCCCGCATGTGATGGATGGCATAGTAGGCACCCTTCTGACCGCCAGGCGGCTGCTTGACGCAGCAGAACATCGTATTGTGGGAGAACATGTGCTTGCCGTACTTACGAATAGGCCTGGTGAAGGTGCCTCCAGATTTGGCGTAGCCGGGGAGAACATCATCAAGAACCTTCTTGACATTTGTGTAGTCTACGTTCGACTGACGGTCCAGGTCGAAATACGTGGCCATGGAATATTTGGGGCGTAGGAGGATGAGCGTGCAACATGTGTCACTGCAGAAAACACGGAATGTTAAAAGAAAAACGATCGAAATGTAAGAATTCATATGTTACGGGCCGGTTGAGGGGAGGACTTACTCGGGAAAGTAAGGCACGAGGAAGTTATCCTTATCTTGGTTTGCCAGAATGACGCCTTCGAGGTAAGAACTCGCGACTTGCCGGTCCCCAGCGCTGCCCAAGATCTTGGCACGCATGTAGAAGGGGTCGACTATCACAATTTTCGGGGTCTTGTCGCGAATGATCCGCATCTCCATACTCAGCGAAAATAGCCGAACGAAGGTGTAGTGCAGCGGATGAAGGTTCAACATAGCATGGATGTCATCAAAACGCAGGACGATCGTACGCCCGATGGAGTTATCCACAAAGCCCTTGCCCTCTGGCACCTTGGCCACGAAAAGCGGGTATGCCACATCCTTCTCCCTGAGATGCCGCTTCTCCAAAGAAAGAACACAGTCATGCAGACTCCGCATAGCACCGGTTGCAGCATTGAGCATATTTGTCGGTAGCATCGCCCTACCCGCTACATGCACCCTCCTCGAGATATCCTGCGGTGAAGGTGGCCCGTCCTGAGCACGGATCGTACTCGGTGCCGGCTGGCTCGCACCCTTCTTAGTCTTTCTTTTGCGTGCCTTCTTCTTCTCCTGTAATGGGACCGAGTTCTGCTCACAGACCGCCTTCTTGAGTGTGTTGGGGCTGATAATATTTGGCACCTCGCCTATCTGAGGCTCGGTGAAGTCGGCAGCTGGAGGCGTCTCCTGAGAGCTGAATGCCAGACGGCGCCTGTTGCAACTTGGCTTCTCCGCGGTACCAGCTAGATCGCACACGTCTTTTGTTGGGTTTGGTTCTTGAGAAGGAGGCCCCATGAAGTCGCCATCGTACCCATGCTCGGCAAAGTACTGATCGACGTTGCCAAATGTATCATCGTCGTCGTCGTCGTCGTTCTGATCCTGTGCCATATGCATGTTTGGATCCAGTGGCATAGGGATGTCCGGCACCGTTACGGCGGTCTTGCCATGGGGCCGACTTGAGGGTGCGGAGCACGATCGGGCGCCGGTCCTTCTGTTGCCTCTTCGGGTGGCTGCCATCTGTGCGTGCGCCGCCATCATCAGTGGTGGCATCCTCGACGGCACCATCAGTGGTGGCATTAGTGTGGTCATCCTCGGCGGCACCATCCGTGGTCTCAGGATCGGTGGGGAAGGCGGCGGCCTCATACAAGTGAGGTTGTTCCTCCATCTCCTGGGACAGCTCCCAGAATGCCTTGCCGCCCGAACCCCCGGCCTCATCGTTGTGGGCCATGTTTCTCTCTAAATAGAAACAAAGTTTGATCAAAAAGTTGGTTATTGTCAAGGAACAAGATCATGGTCTCATCATTTAGGGTTTGTCGACACCGAGGCATCCTAAAATCTAAGCTTTTATCATTGAGGGTTTTTCGACGGCGAGGCACCCTAAAAGCCTAACCTTTCATCATTTCGATTTTTATCGACACCGAGGCACCCTAAAAGCCATGCATTAGTCACAAGTACGCCGGGGCACTTGATCCTACTTAATTAACTACTAAGATACCCCGGCCCATGCATTAGTCACAAGTACCCCATATGTCCTATTTTTAGCAAAGTCATGCTAAAATTAACGGAAAATTTCAGCATGACCTTTGCTGAAAATAGGACATATGGAGTACCCGAATTTGCCGGAACGGAAGTTAATCGACATTCCGGCAAACTCAAGGGCCTCTCGGGGTACCTGCAATATCATCACGACACGATGGTCGGAGACAAAACCCAGCAAACTAGCACAAACCCAGCAAACTCAAGGGCCTCTACTTTCATATGGATGAAAAGGCCACAATGTGCCTCTACTAGCACCACAATCTTAGTTAACTTCTGGGGACATCAGAGAGTTAACATCCGCCTGATTATTATGAGGACTTCACTGCCACTACTAGAAACAAGCAGCTCTGCTAACAAAGAACAGTAAAAATGGGGCTTGCCTTAAGATGGGAAGTAAAGTTGCAAAAACTATCACAAAGAACAGTAAAAATGGAACATAGCTCATCATTTGTATGAACAGTAAAAACTTGGTGTTTGATATGCATAACAATGAAAGATGTTGGTTCACATCTTTTACTGATAGTTTGGTGGTTTTATTTTTCTAGCCCACCGTCAATCACTTGGTAGCCATGACAGAGAAACCGCGGGGCAAATAGTGTGAGTAGCTAATAAGGGCTCAAAAAAAGACTTTAATATGTATTATGCTATTTAATTAAAGCTCATGCCATGCTTATCTTACATCAGATTTATTTATTCTAAGCTATAATTATTTGCCAGTTGCTTGGCAGTACGTACTAGACATTGTGGCATCATGCATGCTGCGTGAGGTGAGGCAATTTATGGCACATAGATGTTGATCCACTGACATTCATAAATTTTAGAAGAGAAAACAGCAGGCATTGCCCATGCAGTATTTACTGCTAACCAGGGAGAAGAGGTTCTTATTTTCACTCCCGCAAATTGCCAAAGCTGAAGTTATATTCTGTTCTTGCTGTATAAACTTTGGTAACACGAACATAGCGGTTGATATAATGTACTACTCCTTTATCAAAGATGGAGTACCTCTGTACCATAAGTCTTATATTTTGATACGGACGGAGTAATATTATGGTTTGCTTCTAGTGGTGATAGAAAGTAATCATTGTCTCAGAAATGCAGAGTACTCTGTTTTTGATAAATAAATAGATCCCAAGAGACAAGAAATTAAGATTATTTTTTGTGCGCTACAAATGGGCTAGCAATCCAGCGGGGCAGGCCATCCACTGGTGACAAAAAACTTATTGCTCAAGCTTTGGTTAGCAGCACTTGTTGGTCTATTTCTCAAAAAAAAACACTTGTTGGTCTTCTGCAACTGTGTTTATGTGCTGGAGAAATTATTGTTCTTGGAGCATTAAGTATTTGGAAGACTGGTCATCCATTCTGCAAACTTTGTTCTGGCTTTGTACCATACTGTTTTTTTTCATCTAGACTAGACTAGAATACAGTTTGCCATTAGGATTTTTCAGATCCATGTCACACCATTACAATTTAATCTGTGTTAATCCCAGTCATATTAAACACGCTTGAAATGACTTGGAAAGTTCACCAGAGATCGCGTACAGCTGAGAATGCAGCCTCGTGCTGTATGTGTTCCTGCGATGACTGAGTATGACGCTTTTCTCTAAAAAAAGAAATTCTCTAAAAACTGAGTATGACTCAGATTAACCACTACAAGTACTGGACAGCAGCAGGAGCAACCTCAGTCCCAGGGCAACACAATTTCTACAGCATTAATTTTGGACTTGTAAATGTCAAGATAACTTCTACTGTAGACCAAAACCCAAACCATGGCTTACGAGGATTCATTTTGGTCGAACTGACGCAACTTTGATACCTTGCTTATAGATATAAAATGCAGTGATTGAAGATAAGCGACAATAGCTAAGGCCTGCCTGCCGCAGGTTTATGTTGCATTAGGATTAGTATGTGACACTAGAAGCAGAAGTTACTACTTAATTATTCTGTGAAAAAACTTACTAGTTCACTGTGACACTACAAGCGGAGGACGGAAACATGAGCTTTATATCTGTTACTACTTCCCAAGTTGGAATACAACTCCCAATCTGAGGCCTTGTTTACAGAAAATGCAGTGAACTGCACTGGCACTAAAATGCATCAGCGCAACAATGTAAACAATTTAACTCCAGAACTGAGACCTTGTTCCGATACAAAATGTAGTGAAATGAACTACCAATAAAATGTACTAGAGCAGCAGTGTATTAACCCAAAAGCCAAGACCTTGTGCAGAGGGAGAGGGGGAGAGGGGGAGAGGAGGAGGGGGAGCTCACGGGGGCCGGGGAGTGGGGCGCGGGGAGGATGCCGGTGAGTGCGGTGCGGGGAGGATGTCGGGGACGAGGTCCGGGTGGGGTCGGGGCGGCGTCGGGGCGGCGTCGGGGCGGCGGGGCAGCGTCGAGGCGGCGGCGCCCTGCGAAACCACGATGATAATGCAATACACACCAAAGAATATCATATACAAGAATTGCAGAAATTAAACAATACATTTTACATTCTTAATTACAATTCAGTTTTGAAAAATGGAATTTCACTTAGGCCCTGGAGAAAATCTAAATGGGAAAATTATGCTATTCCACAACCTCTCGAAAGCTGCATTTTCGGTCGTTGCAACATTTTGTTATAATTAATATTATTTCATGAAAAAATAGTTATAATACTATTTATTATCCAAGTGAATCAAAATGAATGTTTTCCTACTATTGCCAATTGGAACAAAAATATTTCATATGTTCGTATTACTGCCAGTTCTAGGGTTCAACATGAGAAGTACTAATTCCCTAGGGATTAAGAGAGCATCAGTGCGCTATAAAACACCACAAACTTGCTCACGAAATTCTTAGAAAAGAACAGTGTACATATGGGAAGAGCAAAGGTAAGCTCACATACATCTACAATAGTAAATACTGCGGCAAATTTTCCCAACAAGTCCATTTACACATGGAATCAACCACACTAAAAAAGCAAATGTAAACTACGCGAACCTAGAAAATCATTCATCACCCATGAGGAATTTGAGATACAACCATACAGGTAAGGATGGAGGTGTTCAGTATGGGATGAATCGAAACGGGAAGATGAGACCTCACCGCGTTCTGCAGCGGTTATATTCTGCGACAGTGGTGTGGACGGGGCGGCGTCCGGGCGGCGGGGCCACGTCGAGGCGGCGGGGCAACGTCGAGGTGGCGGGGCAGCGGCGTCAGGGCGGGGTCGAGGCGGCGTCGGGGTGGCGGGGCGGCGTCGAGGCGGCGTCGGGGCGGCGGGGCAGCGTCGAGGCGGCGGGGCAGCGGCGTCGGGAGAGGAGAGGGGAAGGGGATCTAGGGCGAGGGAGAGGGCGAGGGAGAGGGAAGGCAAGGAGAGGGCGAGGGAGGGAGAGGGCGAGGGCGAGGGCGAGCAGTGGGTCAGGGCAGCAGCGGCGGCAGCGGTGGATCGAGAGGGAGAGGGAACTGGTAAGGGGGAGAGGGAAGGGGGGATCGGGCGAAGGGGGAGAGGGAAGGGGGATCGGGCACAATACTAATGGCGCACCTCACCGTGGTGCGCCATTAGCATGTCCATACTAATGGCGCACCTCACCGTGGTGCGCCATTAGTATTTTTTTTATTTCAACTCGAGCCAACAGGTTATGTACCACCAGAACTGATCCACATCAAGTCTCCTCTACTAGCTCGACTGGTCAGCAGCCAGTTCTCACACCAGGAGGTCCTTCGTTCGACTCCCAGGCTCCACAATTTTTTTTAGCATTTAAAAAGCTGTTTGATACTTATTTGTGTTTAAATATGTTAAAACTTGTTTAAATAATAACAGTAATATTTTTTTATAAGACAGTAGCATTTAAAAAGCTGTTTGATACTTATTTTTTTATAAGACGGTGCGCGGGGTGCGGGGGGTCGGCGGCGGCGGTTGAGTAGGGGAATCGAGGGTGCGGGGGATTCGGCGGCGGCGGCCGGTGGACTGGGGGGGTGCTCGGCCGGCGAGGGGGACCGGATCTGGCGAGGTGGGATAGCGATCGAGATGGAGGGGGATCGAGGTGGGCTCCACAATTTTTTTTAGCATTTAAAAAGCTGTTTGATACTTATTTGTGTTTAAATATGTTCAAACTTGTTTAAATAATGACAGTAATATTTTTTATAAGACAGTAGCATTTAAAAAGCTGTTTGATACTTATTTTTTTATAAGACGGTGCGCGGAGTGCGGGGGGTCAGCGGCGGTGGTTGAGTAGGGGAATCGAGGGTGCGGGGGGTCGGCGGTGGCGGCCGGTGGACTAGGGGGGTGCTCGGCGGCGAGGGGGACCGGATCTGGCGAGGTGGGATAGTGATCGAGATGGAGGGGGATCGAGATAGAGTGTCCATGAAATTTAAAAATATTCATGATAGTTCAAAAAGTACCCATGAAATACAATCGAGAAATGAAGGCTACGATTTAAATACAATCGATCTTAGCTAGCTATCTGTTCACAATCTTCTTGCCCTTCTTTTTCGCAAATGGAGTTCTTCTGTGGAACGGACGTCCTTTAGGTAGGGTGGTCCTGCTTCTTCTTGTGGTGTATGCTGCTGCTTCATCATCGTCGTCATGTTCGATCCTCGGGTCACCGTACTTGTCGAAGTCTTGCTCATTGGCTACTCCATCCATTCCGATGATCTTCCTTTTGCCTCTCCTCACGACAACACGACTGGGCTTTGGCGGGTCGGTAATGAAGAAGCATTGGTCCACTTGGGAAGCCAGTACCCATGGCTCATTTTTCGCGGTGACGTTTGCGCCCGCGGTTTTGGATTTGGCTTCGGGTATAACCATGGTGGTGAAATACCGGTCTTCTTTTATGACGTTCTTGGCCCATCTGACACGGAACATCGGGACCTTCTCTCCAGCGTAGCTCAGCTCCCAGATCTCCTCGATCCTTCCGTAGTATCTGTCCTTGTCGTTACCGGTGTAGGATTCCATCGTTACCCCGGAGTTCTGATAACCATCGCTCTTCATGTCCTTGGCCTCGGTGTAGAATGTGTAGCCGTTGATATCGTACGCCTCATAGGTCATCAGGTTGTGCTCGGCGCCCTGTGACAAGGCGAATATGAGTTGTTCTTCCGCGGAAGAATCCTCATGTAAAGGGTACGACAGAAGCTTCTGCTTGAACCAACGCGTGAAACATGAGTTGTGCTCTTTGAGTATATCTCCGTCCGTCCTCTGTTGGCCTCGGTCATTGTACGTCTTCTTAATAAAGGTTTTGTGCTCTACCACCCAAGGATCGACCACGTCTATGTGTTGTAGCGCGACTAGGTTTGCTCTTTCAAAGTCGGCGAGTCGACCCTCGAAGTCGACATGCATTTCGCGGCGACCCTCACGGTGACCCCATCCAGCGAGCCTGCCGAGGTGCCTGTTGACGGGCAGACCAACGGGGTTCTCGATGCCTAGATAATTCGTGCAGTAGGAGATGCACTCTTCGGTCAGAAAGCCCCTGGCTATGCTTCCTTCTGGACGTGACATGTTGCGAACGTATCCTTTGATGACACCATTCATCCTTTCGAACGGCATCATGCTGTGCAGGAACGTCGGCCCGAGTTGGATGATATCCTCCACTATATGGACCAGCAGATGCACCATAACGTCGAAGAATGCGGGCGGGAAGTACATCTCAAGCTCGCATAGTATCACCACGATCTCTTCCTGTAGCCTTCTGA
Source organism: Triticum aestivum (assembly GCF_018294505.1). Classification (NCBI taxonomy): domain Eukaryota; kingdom Viridiplantae; phylum Streptophyta; class Magnoliopsida; order Poales; family Poaceae; genus Triticum; species Triticum aestivum. The sequence continues at coordinate 78,247,653 of NC_057795.1, read as the reverse complement.
GTTGCCTCACGCCAATCGACTTCCGAGAGATGACGTCGAAGAAGTTGCATAGGCCAAATAGCGTTTCACGGACGTGCGCGTCCATGATCCCACGGATTGCAACTGGAAGTATCTGCGTCATCAGCACGTGACAGTCGTGAGACTTCATCCCGCTGAACTTCTGCTTCGCTGGGTCTAGGTATCTGCTTATCTTCCCCGCGTAACCGTAAGGAAGTTTTACTCCTAGGAGGCAGGTGAAAAACTGCTCGATCTCCTCCTGACTTAGAGTGAAGCACGCGGGAGGGTAGTCATTTCCGGTCTTCTTGGCCTTTTTGCCTTTGCGACGACTTTCTGTGTCCTGCTTCGCCTCATCATCATCATCATCATCATCATCATCATCATCATCATCATCATATATAGCGTGAAGCTCCTGCCTGATGCCCATTGATTTCAAGTCTGCCCTTGCTTTCGGCCCATCTTTGGTCCTCTCTGGCATGTTGAGCAGGGTACCAAGCAGACTCTCGCACACGTTCTTCGTGATATGCATGACATCAAGGCTGTGAGGCACACGGTGGATCTTCCAGTACGGCAAGTCCCAGAAAACAGACCTCGTTTTCCATACCTTCAGCAGCGGCTCTGGCGCCTTTCGCTTCTTTCCCGGCTCTGGCGCCTTTTGCTTCTTTCCCGGCAGTGGGCAGTCTTTCCAAATTTTCAACAGCTTGTCTATTTCCTCGCCGCTCCTCGTACACGGGCGTTTTCGGGGTTCGGTTTCACCATCGAACAGATCCTTGCGTTTCCTCCACGGGTCATCGTCGCGAAGCCACCTTCGATGTCCCATGAACACGGTTTTCGAAGACCCGGGATCTCTATCTAGCTGGCGATACGTTGTGTCATCCATGCACCTTACGCATCCAGAAAATCCGTGGACTACCTGCCCCGCAAGATATCCGTAACCGAGATAGTCGTGCACCGTCGTGAGCAGTGCGGCTCTCATAGGGAAATATTCTTTCTCTGCGGCGTCCCACGTATTGGCTGGCGTTTTCCACAGCGTGTCAAGCTCCTCTTTCAGCAGCCCCAGATACAGATTGATGTCGTTCCCTGGTTGTTTCGGCCCTTCAATTAGCATACTCATGTGAATGTACTTCCTCTTCATGCACAACCAGGGGGGAAGGTTGTACATCCACACAAACACAGGCCAGGTGCTATGTGTGCTTCTCTGGCTGCCAAACGGATTGACTCCATCGGTGCTCGCGCCCAGCACGATGTTCCTTGGATCGTTCCCAAATTCTGGGTATTCGAAGTTCAACGCTTGCCACTGGCTCGCATCCTTAGGGTGACTCAGCATCTTGTCTTTTTTATCTATCTCCGGATCATTTGCGTCATCTTCTCGCTTCTTCTCCTCCCTATCCGCGTGCCAACGCAGGAGCTTTGCTACCTTAGGATCCGCGAAATACCGCTGCAGACGAGGAGTGATCGGAAAGTACCACACCACTTTTCGAGGAGCTTTCTTCCTCTTCTTGTATCGAGTGACACCGCACACCGGACATATGGTAGACTCCGCGTGCTCGTCCCGATAAATGATGCAATTGTTCATGCACACATGGTATTTCACGTGCGGTAAATCCAGAGGACACACGATTTTCTTCGCCTCCTCCAAACTGGTCGGGCACTTGTTCCCCTTGGGAAGACGTTCGTGCCAGAATGACATGTTCTCGTCGAAGCATGCGTCGGTCATTTTGTGTTTTACCTTCATCTCCAGAGCCATGAGCGTTACTTTCAGGCGGGTATCCTCGGGCCTGCATCCTTCATACAATGGAGTAACCGCGTCTAACTCAAGTTGATCCATCTTGGCTTTCTCTCGGGCGGCAGCTCTTGCGTTATCCGTCTGCTTGAGAAGCAGCTCTTGAATATGAGGGTCCTGCACCCAGCCCATCGATGGTCCAGCGTCGTCTGCTCCGCCGGCATCATCATCATGTCCTGCATCTTCTACATGATGACTGTGTACAGCATCACCGTCGTGATCATCTCCTGGGGATTCTTCGTCTTCTCGCCCCCCCCGAGCCGCGGTGGTTGTCTTGCTGCCCTTCCTCATTTCTTGCCCGGCCCCCATGGACGACTTCGTAGTCATCTTCATCACCTTGCCACCGATAGCCATCCATGAAACCACGCAAGAGCAGGTGGTCCCGCACCTGCCCGGAATCCGGGTCCGCAATAAGGCTATTCAGCTTGCATCTTCGACACGGACATCTTATCTCCGTCTCGTTCTTTTGAAGCATCTCGGCCTTCGCGGACCTCAAAAACCTATTCACGATGCCTTCGGTCATCGTGCGGACCATGGTCGCCTGCGGGGTAGAGCAAAACGATATTTTAGAACCAAGAAAAAATTTGGCATGACTTTCCCTAAAAATAGGACCAAAAAGAATGCTTAATGCCAAAATTCTCGCCGAAACGGAAATGAATCAACATTCCGGCAAAATATTGGCAACTATCGCATTTCAAATACCGGTACACCTCCAAACACAAACACATATGCAACACCACAAACATATGCAACACCACGAACATACATAGATCTAGCTAGGCCATAAAAAGTGCATGTGCACATTGTTGTAGGGAGAACAACATAAATATAGCTTCCCCCCTTACTTACCTAGCAAAACAAGGTAACTTAACCACTTAATTTGAATGAATCTATGGTGGAAATGAGGTGAAAAAGAGGAGGCACCCGAGACAAGGAGGAGGCGGTGGAGAGAATGAAGTGGGGAGAAAGTGAGTGTGGGAGGAGAGGCTGTCCAAAATATCTTGTTGCTGCCCACTTACTAATGGCGCACCAGCAACAAATGCGCCATTAGTAATCCAGGTTACTAATGGCGCACCCCCTGGTGGTGCGCCATTAGTACTTTTGCAAAAAAAGGAATAAAAACAATAATAAAAAAATAACATTAGTGGCGCACCTTCTGGCTGGTGCGCCATTACTAGTTACAACTAGTAATGGCGCACCACCAGCGGATGTGCCATTAGTATGTTTGGACAGGCACACTAGTTCAAAAAAAATTTGGTACTAATGGCGCACCGTGGGCAGGGTGCGGCATTAGTAGTTTCAACACTAATGGCGCATCAGAGGTGGTGCGCCATTAGTATATACTAATGGCGCACCACATGTCTGGTGCGCCATTAGTGTCAATTCCATCTATAGCCCTTTTCCTAGTAGTGCCTTCGTGGGTTGAAGTCTCCATCAACATGGATGTACGATAGCACCACCTATCGGAACCACGACAATAACATCCGTGTCTCCAATTGTGTTTGAACTCTCCAAACCCTTCCCTTTACATTCTTGCAAGTTGCATGCTTTACTTTCCGCTGCTCATATACTCTTTGCATGCTTGCTTGAATTGTGTTAAGATTGCTTGACTTGTGCTAAGTTAGCTAAAATGTGCCAAAGACTAAAATTGGGAAAAGGATAAGTTTTATTTGGTCAAGTAGCCTAATCACCCCCCCTCTAGACATACTTTCGATCCTACAGATTTAACTAATAAAATGTTAATGCATGTAAACAAAAATGTACTGTAAGTCACCTTTTGAAAACCAAATAATCCCGAAACACTTAGGCTAGCCATAGTGGGAGTAACTTAGGTACTAACATAACACATCCCAAGAAACAATTGCTTATGTGGCATGGAGTTAATGAGGAAAGAGATGCTTGTGGTAACATAATATGTTACTGTAACATAACACACTCCAGGACAAAATGAAACTATATCTCAATTAATGAAGGCTTGCATGTTACCATCCATATGTTACTACCCACTATGAAGGTAGTAACATAGACTAATAACATATGCATGTTACTAGTCTAAGTTACTCCCCACTATGACCAGCCTTAGGCACGGTGCATTAACTACCTCCTTGTTTCTTATTTCGTGACATAACTACCAAACATGACATGCAGTGTTTAGTTCATTGCATGTAATCCTATTAGTAATCTAGTTAGCAAAAAGACCTTAAGTTCTCTCGCCGATAGGAATAAAACACCATCTATTTATTTACAGAGGGAGTAGTACATTTTTTGTGACATGCATTACTAGATATTGCTAGTCAAATACTAAAATCCAGATGGACGTTGTAGTACTCCTAAATCCAGATGATGGTGCTACTAGTACTAGTAGTAGTACTACCAATGTAGTAGTAGGATTACTAGCATTGTACTACCCGTTGGTCAAATTATTACGTGCTACTCCTCACAGTGAAGTGACAAGACCCTGCGCCGGAGATGACACCTGAGTATAGGCGCCGTGTTCGGCATACCATAGTCAGCCTCACCGTCTGCAGTCACTATCATCATGGTTGTAGAGCTACCTCCTTACAACTAGCCCTGTTCGGATAATTTCCCATGCGTAGATGCCCGTGCATTGCACGGAACGCCAAGATTGGGGGTGGACGGCACCGGCAGCGGCCATCGCGCCAGATTTTTCCACGGCCGTGTAGATGTGGTGGGGAGGAGATAAGGCTGATTGTGAAATACAAGGAGTTGTTTGTAAATAGGGAACAAGTGCAGACATCTTTTTGCAAAAATGGAGAAGCTTGGTTTGTATGCGTCAGATCTAGATCCGATGGCTATTGGTGAAAGATGGGAGGCACAAAATCATCACCAACTCAGGACCTGTTTGATTCGCAGGATTTTGAAAACGCAGGAATAGGACACGGCAATATTACAAGTTTCAAACTGATATTACAAATGTTAGGAGTAATGCTGCACCTACAAAGAGGGAATTACTAGGAAGTTTACGTAAGAACTTTCGTTACTTTAGGTGGATGCAGCATTATCGTACAAACTAAAATCCACCGCCCTGACAAGTCACTAATGGGCAAATAAGTTTTTGAGTCTCTGGCCACTTGATGTTTCAAAAACAAATTCAGCTTATGCGCAGACTTTGTCATTTAGGCTTAGACGCTTGCGGTGATCTGCACGCCATTCTTTGTTGTGCCAGAGAACGCCAAACCTCATTACATTGAGCACACTTGCCTCTACAACAAAGAACCTGGCCAATTTAATCTCAGATGTGTTGTCTCGGTAGTCGATCAAATCAATTTCTGTAAGATGGAGATCAGGGCATTCGATGAGATTGTTATAGTGCAGCACATTTTTCACTTTCGGGTCTTTTTTGTCTGCAAAAGAAGAGAACATATTAGAGCAGCTGGCTGTATAAGATTGCTATGTCATCAAGAGGTACCAATATCATTCGCTCATACAATAGGGTTGGCTGGCTAGTGATATTTTCTCTCTCTCCCTCTCTCTCTCTCTCTCTCTGTGTGTGTGTGTGTGTGTGTGTGTGTGTGTTTCCTCTCATTTAACTAGGAGCACGTGAAGAGCTTGGGCATTTGTTGCCTTCCACTATGTGGCCGATGACATATTTCGCAAAAGTATGCCACATAATACCCATTGATGTCAAATCAAAATATTTTGGGACTGCTCTCACGATGTGAGAGAGTTGGCACCACTGTGCACACAGACCCACATGTATAAACAAATCAACCAAACCAACTACACCAGCCTCTCACTCTCCCAAACAAGTGTTTTTTATTTCCTCTGTCCTCTCTCTCTCTCCCACGCAGTATTTTTTCATTGCGTGAGCTAATTTGGCACCGGAGGATAGTAGGTGATCCAGATTGGGGCACCAGGTGAGCAATGGAGGGGCATAGATGCCAAATGCATCACAAGTGAATTGTCACATGTTTTGGCCTACATAGCCCACTTTTGTACTCCCTCCGTCCCAAAATTCTTGTCTTAAATTTGTCTAAATACGGATGTATCTAGGTACATTTAGTTTAGATGCATCCGTATCTAAACAAATGTAAGACAAGAATTTTGGGATGGAGGGACTACTACCTCGTATTTAGTATAACATTTTGACCATAGATTTACCTAAGAAAATGCCAATGCATGCCACTAAAAATTACACCATTTGAAATTATGTTCAAATACGAATCCAACGATATAGTTCTTAGTGACATGCATTAACATTTTGTTAGTTAAATCTATGGTCAAATTTTGATACTACAAAATTGTAAGAGTAAACCAGGACGGAGGTAGTACTTGCTCTTAGGGTAACCATAGAGTTACTGGAGTAGTCTAAGTTACTTTCCACTATGACTAGCCTAGGCTACTATAGTAGTACATCATAAAAATGATGCAAGTGATCACATGAGAAAAAATACTAAAAATATTTGTTTCGGTGTTGTGCGTAGATGCAGTTTTGAACACTACACTTGTCATCGTAATTTGGGAAAATTACAAAAAAAAAATTGAGCTACGTTGTGATTACCGTTTAATTATAGGAAAGAAGTTTCACCTCGATGAGTAGCTTCTCCGTGCATGGAAAGCATGTAAGGAATCCAACAATTTGATCCAGATTGGGGCTGATAGATTTTAGTGCTTAGATCTTCACTATGCGCATGGACTGGGTCAAGCTTGTGGGAATCATTTTCTGGAAGACAGTCGTAAATACATCAAGAAGAAATTTAAAAATGTGAATTTCAAGAAGACGGAGAAGAAGATGAGTGTTGTACCTGAACGATTACAGATCCAATAAAGAGTTCGAAGAATTTGGCAGACGAGTACACCGAAGCTGTCAATTTCGGCGCGTCAATGACCCTGATTTTTGTTGGACCTTCTAGATCCGATACAAGCAATCTCTCAAGAAAAGGTGCATTCTCAATGACCATAACGTGGAACAGCTGGAGTGATCTCTTCCCAATTGATGTCTTGTTGCGGGGCCAGCAAGACACATAAATCCATCGAAGATTCGTCGAGGCGATGTGGAGGCTAATGACAACATCGAAGAGGTGGAGCGCGGTACAGCTGCGGAGCAGGTGCTCCATAGCCTTCTTCGAGATGACAACATCGAAGAGGTCGAGCTGCTTGAGTTGAGGGAGAAGAAGGGCGGGCGCGGCATTAATCTGGGGAAGATAGCAGGAGCTGAAGCTGGCGTGGCGCAGCGTTGGCGTGAGGCGGAGTGCAGACGGCGGCAGAGAGCGACATCGTGCAGCTTCAAAGCTGAGCTCCTCGAGCTGATCTAGGGCAGGGGATAAGAACCACTCGTCGAACTTGGTTTCGACCTTGCAATTGGTACTGAACATGCGGATGTCAAGGCGTCTGGCTGGCCTAGGGTGCACTACTAGAAAAAGGCCTACTAATGGCCCACCACATAGAAGTGCACCATTAGTATCTGGTATACTAATGGCGCACCACATAGAAGTGCGCCATTAGTAAAAAAAATTCAAAATTTTTTTAAATTTTTTTCTTAATCTCAGTTCACTATGGCTTAATCTCGGGTCAATATGCTTAATCTCAAGTCAAATCGCACTCCATGATCAAACTTCCCAAAAGGTCACCCATCCTCACACTACTCCAGCCCAAGCACGCTTAACTTCAGAGTTCTATCCAACCCCAGCAACAGCTCACTTCACAGGCACTTGTTGATATATCTAGCATATCAATCCTGTTATACCTTGATGATGTCTAGGACTTTTTTCATGTTCATGACTATGATGAAATTTTGAAAAATATTTCAAACTTCCCGATCATATTACGTATCATTTTTTGAAAAAAAATTCAAAACCAATTTTTTTTCTGTTACTAGTGGCGCACCACATCCACGGTGCGCCACTAGTAAGTTTGAAATTTTGTGAATTTTTTTGCCGCTAGATCTTGAAAGCCCCGTAAATTTTTTCTGTTAGGTTTTCAGGGATTTTGAAAATGTTTAACGGGGTTCCCTCGGTTAAATTTGGATGTAACTTTTCGAGTAGATGATTTTTCATATAAAAAACTTTTTCATCCGAGTTCGTATGCAAAAGTTATGCCCATTTTACAAATTTCCAGAGAGATTTTGCAAATAAAGTTGAAATTCATATTTGTAAATTTTCCCAAAAACTAGAGCACATATCACATGGGAAACGTATTATCTTTTATTTTTTTGACATTTCCATCATTTTCTTTTATTTTTTTAAAACTGAAAAGGCGATCCACAAGGGGGGTGCATTCGGTGTTGGGGCAAGTTAGTAATGGCGCACCGTGGGGTGGTGCGCCATTACTAGTTTAACTAGTAATGGCGCACCACACCCACGGTGCGCCATTACTAGTTTTGAAAAAAAATAAAAAAAAATTGATATTTTTTTTGAAAAAAACTTAGTAATGGCGCACCAGTGGAAAGTGCGCCATTACTAGTTAAAACTAGTAATGGCGCACCGAGACATGGTGCGCCATTAGTAACAATTTTTTTTATTTTTTTTTACTTTTTTTTCAAAACTACTAATGGCGCATGACGGATGTGGTGCGCCATTACTATGTCAATTAGTAATGGCGCACTATGCAATGGTGCGCCATTAGTAACAATTTTTTTATGTTTTTTTTAAAACTACTAATGGCGCACCACACACCAGGTGCGCCGTTAGTAATATATTACTAATGGCGCACCGAGACATGGTGCACCATTAGAATATAGTAATGGCGCACCACATCATAGGCGCGCCATTAGTGGACATTCCATCTATAGCCCATTTTGTAGTAGTGGTGCGATGAAAGGATCTTGGAGACTGCGGCCATGCGTTTGCAATCCTCGTCGCGGAGGCAGCTGTCGACTGTGAGGTTGAGGGGGACGCAGCACCAGAGGGGCCGCCACCGCCGGGAGAGCGGGGCGGTCCGCACGGCAGATTTGGTGGGGAGGAGGCCGATGATGATGAGCAACATGTTGTCAAGGAGGCTGCTGATGATGTCCAGGCTCGCCGGATGTGGTTTTGTCTCGAGCCGCCTCCGCTTGTTGGCTGCCTCCCCGTCCATCTCAACCGACGGCGACGCCGGTGTACACGTGTGCTGGTGTGTGTTGTGTGTTGGGTGTGCGCGAGTGCGTCCTTGTGTGCATGCCGCCGCGCAGTGGTGAATTGTGCGCGGGTGCGTCCTTCGCGCGCAAGAACTGTGTCCTCAATGCGCCATCAATTTACTAGCGTGCATGGTGCTTCCCCGAGTGGTTTCAACTTTGTTTACTTCACCGCGTGTCAGATGGATCTCTAGTTTACTTATTTTCACCCACTTCCACATGGGCCAGCACACGAAGATACAACGAGCTGACAAGGCAGCATGTGGATTGGTTGACCGGTCAACTAAACAATATATGGAGCTATACGCTGACACAGTGAGCGTATAATCCGTCGGTATAGAGAGTTCGAGTGAGAGGGGAGGCCCGTGAGAGATAGCAGAGAGAGAGAGAGAGAAAGAGCTACTCCCACCGTTCGATAATCAAGTTCCAACATTTTTTTAAGTCAAACTTTTGAAACTTTGACCAAGTTTATAAAGAAATTACTTATATCTACAATGCCAAAGATAAATGATAGTATGAAGTTAGTACATGTTGTGATGAATCTAATGATCGTTCCAGATGTAAATGTTTTTCTCCACATATACCTGGTAAAACTTTTCTGAGGTTTGATTTTTCAAAACATCCATATGCTTATGGACGTGAAAGAGTCCCTAACTAGAGAGAGAGAGAGAGTGAAAAAAGTGTGTGTGCGTGTGTGAAAGAGACATGGACAACATACGATAAAAGTAGAGAAAAAGCGTGCGTGTCTTATGCAAACATATCACACATGCATCTTCGACAACGGAGGCAAGGTGAGGAGATAGTGTGTGGTTGTTTGGAACCGAGAGAGCAAGACCCCTAGCACGTGGCCAAGAGGGGTCTGACAAACAAGGGAGAGAGGTCGAGAGATACGTACGGAGAAAATGCAGACATGGGGAGGAGAGAGTGTATGTTTGTCATAGAGAGATCCCCTGGAGATCGTTATGGGACTACATGGGTGGGAGATCGAGTGACAAGGTGTGTGCGCGATAGAAGATGCCCCGAGAGATATCGAGACAGACGTATGGATGGAAGGACACAAGACGTGTGTTCCTGATGGCTAGTAAGAGATAATCATACTTAGGGGGGGGAGTGCTTGCGCCTATGATGGAGTGAGGGATTATAGTACTTAGGGGGGTGCGTGTCACATGGAGAGAGAACAAGGGTGGAGAGTGTTGGATGGGTCCATATGTAGAGGGCGAGCGAGACATGTGTATGTGTGAACCAGGGAGATGTAAGGTTAGCTTGGCTTGCGTCCTGAGCATCTTTTGCCTGGCCTGGGGTTGTGGCTGGATTTCATGCATGCTTGTTTGGTTGCTACCTTGTGAAAAAGAAAGCCCGCCTGGCCTGGGTTCCCTTGCACTTTAATTAGCCTGGTTGGACTCCAGACACTGCAAGTAGCCTGGCCCAGACGACCGATTTCAAACACCTGGCTGTGCCTGGTCGTGCGGCCATGAGGCTAACAGCAACATGGATGGATATTAGCATTAAATAATTGCTGCATGGATTGATTGATGGGACGTTGATGCTTTGCCTGACCCAGGAATGAACCAAACACTTCAGCACCACACAAGCCTGGCCAAGCAGAAATATTATACATCTCACGTCCACACCAGGCAGTACTGTCACTAGTGCAGAACCGGGCAATAGCACCGGTTCGTAAGGCCCTTTAGTGCCGGTTCCATAACCGGCACTAAAGTGTGGGCACTAAAGCCCCCCCCCTTTAGTACCGGTTCAGCACGAACCGGTGCTAAAGGGAAACCACGTGGCACGAGCCAGCTCCAGGGGCCTGGAGCCCTTTAGTACCAGTTGGTAAGACCAACCGGTACTATAAGGTTTGGGTTTTTTTAGTTTTATGAATTCTTTTTCATTTAATTTTGTGTTTCCATTTTAATTCTTTTTCGTTTGCTGGTATTTTACGATACTACACATTGTACATGTTATGCATATATATATATATATATATATATATATATATATATATATATATATATATAAATAGAATTTCTAGTAGAACCAATCATCGAGTTCAACATGATTGTCATGATATTATAAACGTTCATATATAACACCACAAAAGCAAATCACTTAAGTTCAGAACGAAGAACACGGACATGAAAGGACAAGTACTAATTAAGAGCAGCATGAAGAACTAGCTAAATCACTCCTGCTAGCTACTCTCTCTCGTAAAATAGCATAGAACATGTATAGCTCTCCTGATTGATCATACTGGAGCATGCCGATGAACCTGTCTCCTAATCGTGGGTTGCACTTCTCATTGCTGCCCCCTAGTACTTCTCTGCGATCATTAACAATTTTCCTCCAATCTTTCACTATTAAGCATTCATCACTTCTGGAAATCTTGAATGCATTCATGTGCAATGCAGGATATCTTGGCCGTAAGCTAACAATTGACATCTGACCTTTAGTCTCGATCCCCTGAGGCACAACTGTCATCGGGAGTCCCTGTTGAAGAACATCGTATAGTACTTAATTAATATACTTAGCAATGAAAAGTTTAGCAAAAAAAATATGTATGCAAAATATGCACTGAGGACAAATAGTAAATATCTTACCATCATTCCTAAATAGATGTGACCGTAGTTCAATACCATCACTATTGGTCGCACGTTTTGAGTACTAATATTTCTAAGTGCAGGAAGAAAACATTAAACACTTACTAATTCAATTAATTCAACTACTTATATTAATTCAACTAAGCATTTACTAAAAATAAACTAGTTATATTAATTCAATTAGTTCAACTAAGCATTTACTAAAAATAAACTAGTTCTATATATTAATTCAACTAGTTCAACTAAACATTTACTAAAAATAAACTAGTTATATTAATTCAACTTGTTCAAAGTAAGCATTTACTAAAAATAAACTAGTTCTATATATTAATTCAACTAGTTCAACTAAGCATTTACTAAAAATAAACTAGTTATATTAATTCAACTAGTTCAACTAAGCATTTACTAAAAGTAAGCTAGTTCTATATATTAATTCAACTAGTTCAACTAAGCATTTACTAAAAATAAACTAGTTATATTAATTCAACTAGTTCAACTAAGCATTTACTAAAAATAAACTAGTTCTATATATTAATTCAACTAGTTCAACTAAGCATTTACTAAAAATAAACTAGCTAGTTCTATATATTAATTCAACTAGTTCAACTAAGCATTATATTTACTAAAAATAAACTAGTTATTATATTAATTCAACTAGTTCAACTAAGCATTTACTAAAAATAAACTAGTTATATATATTAATTCAACTAGTTCAACTAAGCATTTACTAAAAATAAACTAGTTATATTAATTCAATTAGTTCTTCTTCTTATTTCTGCGTAGTTTTTTGTATAGTTTTTTCTTTTCTATTATATTTATTTTCTTCTATTTATTTGTGAGTAGTTTTTCATCTAGTTTGCCAAAATTCAACATTTTCAGAGTTCATTTTGTAGTGATTTTCAATTTCATGGTCATTTTGTAAACGATTGTAAAATAGCAAATATAATTTTTTTTCTTTTCTGCTTTATTTTTTCTTGTATTTATTTCTGAGTAGTTTTTTCTTTTCTGCTATATTCATTTTCTTCTATTTATTTCTAAGTAGTTTTTTTATTTTGTTTTTTCTTTTCAGCTATAGTTTTTCTTCTTTTCTGCTATTTTTTCTTTTCTGCTATTTTTTCTTTTCTGCAAAACTTGATGGTCAAAGTCTGGAGTTATAACTTAAAAAAAAGAAATGTCGACGTGCAATTAGTTTTTGCCATAACAAAAGAAGTCCGTAGTTGTAATAAGTTATTAAAAATAAAAAAGAGGTGCAATGCTCGTTAATTTGCTTCAAGCCTTTCGGAATAGTGCAAACTGCACTGCGCATAGCTCCATGCAGTCTACCGTATTCCTGAAGGCTTGAAGCTAAGCAACGTGAGCATTGAGCCTCTTCTTCATCGTCTCTGCACTCAGGGCTTATAAACCGCTCTTAGTCCCTCTCACGTCGCGAGGTGGGACTAAAAAACAGCTTGCCATAACCTCATTAGTATCGGTTCATGGTATGAACCGGCACTAAATGGTGATGGTGGGGCCATAGCCTAACCGCAGGTTGACACAGCCTCTTTAGTACCGGTTCGTGGCATGAACCGGTACTAAAGATTCTCCACGAACCGGCACTAGTGTACACATTAGTGCCGGCTGAAATTCCAACCGGCACTATTGTGCTTCACATTTGACCCTTTTCTACTAGTGTGGCCATCAAGGCATGAGGGTCAGGTCATGAACCAAACTGACCAATAAAGTTTGAGAGAGATTGAGGAGCCCCGATAAGGCTGAGTGGTGCGTCAGAGAGCTGAGAGGGGGAAAGAGATATTCCATCCGCTCGATAATGCAGTGCATGTAAAATTTTTAGAAGTCAAACTTTGGAAACTTTGATCAGGTTTATGCAAATGTTATTTATATCTACAATACCAAAGATACATCATACAAAACTACATCTCATGGTGAATCTAATGGTATATGTTTTGCCGTACTAGATGTAATTATTTTCTCCACGTACATGGTCAAACTTTATGATGTTTGACTTTTCGATAAATCTATATGCTATGGACCGAGGAGAGTGCCTAAGTCCGGACAGATCAAGTGTGTGTGAAGGAGAATGAGTAAGTGTGCAAAAAGAGTATGTGTGTCAAAGAGATAGTGACAACAAATGATAAATTAGAGAGAGACTGTGTGTGTTTTTTCGTTTCTTATGTGAACATATCATGCATGCATCTCCGAGATGGAAAAGCGAGGCGAGGAGATACATGAAGATAGCTAGTATGTGATTGTTAGCAACAGAGAGAGACACCCCTGTAGCACATGTCCAATAGAGGTCTGGCCAACAAGGAACAAAGGTCGAGAGTGACACATGGATGGCATGGACGCATGGGGAGGGAGAGAGGGTGTGTTTGTGATAGAGAGATCCCCTCGAGATCGTGAGGGGACTATATGGGTGGGAGATTGAGGGAGTGCGTGCGCGATAGAAAGATGCCCCGAGAGAAATCGAGATAGACCATGCACATGTTTATGATGGAGACTAAGATTAGCTTGTCATATACATATAGGGGGGACTGCGTGTGCCTAAAATTAAGTGAGAGACCATCGTACTTGGCTAGCTAGGCATGAGATTGTGTGTGTGTGTGCGTGTGAGATTGAGAGAGAACGAGGGAGAGAGATAGAGTTTTAGATTTGCCTATCGAGTGCGAGTGAGATATGCATGTGTATGTGTGACCCAGGTGGATGGAGAGTTTAAGAGGGGGGGGGGGAGAGCTCTGAGATGACAGAGTGGTGCGTGAGAGAGTTACGGGCAAAGAGCCAAGGAATTTGTGTGCGTACGATGAGTGCACCCAAGATATCTAACTTGGACTAGCTAGAGTATCATACATAGTGTGCGAGAGAGACCTATAGATGGTGTATATATGCATGAGAACTAGAAAGACCCCCCCCACACACACACACAAGAGAGAGAGAGAGATGAAGAGGAAGGGAGAGGGACCAACAAAGTTTTTGTGTCGGATGCGTGCGACAGAATTGTAGATTGTTGGCAAGAGAGAGAGGGGGAGAGAGAGAAAGAGATAGATAGATAGATAGATAGAGATAGATAGATAGAGAGAGAGAGAGAGAGAGAGAGAGAACATGAGTCCGGGAGAGGGGGAGGTCGCGTTTTATGCATCAAAGACTGATATAAACCATGTTTCGATATAAACTTGCATTCAAATATTTAAATTGGAGAACATGTTGTCTGCAATCCACACATGAACGGATATATGCGTATATCAAACAAGTTCATTAATTTGACTTTCAACATGTTCATGGAGTACTATAATACTGTACAACATGCTACTCGATTGAGGTGTTCAATTTTGGATTTAGTTCACTATTTTGACCTACTGAACGAGTTATTTCATTGAATCAAGATATTTCATTTTGGGTTTGATTCGCGTTTTGGAGTGGGTCAACTATTTGTCATATAGTAAACTAGCAATGTAACCCGCGCATTTGCGCGGCTAGACTTGCTAAATATTCTAATATTTTTCTCAACATGTCTAATTTTTACGGCTACTTGAGTATTCATATAGGGACGTAAATTAGGAAATATTATTGAACTTTGGATCTCATTGTAATTTTCTAAAAGTCACTTGATTTGTGTAAGTTATTGGTAAAGATCTAAATGTGGTCGTCAGCTTTCCAAATTCCTTTCCTTCTCATCCATATACAATTCTCTTTGCACCTATATTACTTTATAAGTCATTACAAAGAGAAAGAAACATTGATGACTTGTATCACTATCTTGTATATATTCCATCATCTTCCCTTGCACCAGCATATTACAATTGTGTTACTATAGTACAATCAATAAAATATATGTGCATCCACGTCTTCTCATCTTTCACTGCTTTCCATTCTAAAACGACCTAATTTGTGAATGGTGTGGAAGTTGTTATATTTTCTCTCACTCAAGGACATTTTAGCTTGTTTTTTTGTGTGATGCACATGTTCTTTTCCATTGAATTTGTAAGTGCATATGTTTACATGACACTATATTTAAATTTTGACATGCGAGGCTTCAATTGGTAGCTTCAAGGAGACGGTCGTAGGGTTACCTCATTGTCGGCGTCGTCTCTGCCGCTGCCCATGATTCTTCAACGTCTATGTCCCTGTCGGCCATGGGATGGCTGCTTTAGCTCCCTCGGTCATATTCGTACCTTTGCCCCCATGCGCTTGCTTCGGGACGTGAAGACTTCGTACTTGATCAGATGATATTATAGGGTTTGAAGGCAAGCCTCTATTCAATTGGGAGATGACTGGTTCATGTTCTCGGAGCCAAGTTTCTTTCACGTCCATGTTGATGTTCGAGTTCATGAGCATGATATGACTTCTCCACCACCTACGTGTTATCTAACCTAGTGATTATTAGAAGTCAAAGAAGTATTTACTTCTATACGTGACTATGATATACTGTCTGTACTCTGTATGTGCCAGAAAAAGAACGCCTTTTCTTTTCCCACGATGGATGTAGTCCGTACGTGCCAACAAAAAACTCCTTTTATGCTCAGAGAAAAAGGAAAATACTAATTTTCTTTTCCCACGATGGACTCCTTTATAGGTCTCCTATCTACTTTTGTATCATATACATGCATGCCTTTATGGAATCGATTGTACTCCCTCCGTTCCTAAATATTTGTCTTTCTAAAGATTTCAACAGTGACTACATACGGAGTGAAATAAGTGAATCTACACTCTAAAATATGTTTATATACATCCATATATAGTCTATATTGGAATCTCTAAAAATACAAATATTTAGCAACAGATGGAGTAGTATTTTTGCTGGTAATTGTAGCGTATGCGTGTCTTCTTGACGGAAGTCAGATTATATTTTGCCTTAGTAAACGTATATGTACAGGTAACTGACTCGTATACATCTAGGTTGGTTAATTCTTGTGCGTGGTCTGTTCAAGATATCTTTGTATACTGATGAATCTAGGCCGTTTATATATCATAACTCTAAAACGATAAATCTTCACTGTCCGTTTTCTATGGTTTTAATAATATAATAGATTGCTAGCAACGAGCATGTAAAAACACATTACTCCCGATTATCATCTCTCCATCTAAAAAAGAAGTGGCAAGCTAATATTTCAAAATTTGATTCGAATCGACTTGGTAAGGTAGACGTGGATGCTCGTTCTCCCAAAATTTGAACGAACCGTTAAACATCCTCTTTGCTCGGTGGAATTCGTCCGAGCAAATAAATGGGAGACGCGAAATTACCGTCCTATGTGGGACACACATCAATTGGCCCGTTGTACATCAAGGGTAGGTTCGTAACTTCATCCAAGCGCGCCTTCTCCTCGGCCGAAATGACATGTGCCGAATAATTCATAAACCATGGTCGGCAAAACACGCTCTCCTCGACCGAAATAGCTCGCGCCCACTATTTCAAAACACTCTCTCCTCACCCGAAATCGCTCGCGCCCAGTATAGTTCAAAACACGCCCTCCTCGCCGGAAATCGCTCCCACCCACTATTTGGGGAGAAGCAAAGTTACTCTACTGTGCCCGACCCTCAGGACACAGACCCAAGCCGAGAAGCCTATAGGCAAGGGTAGAACTGTAACTCCGCCTCACATTTCAGACAAATGTGTCCGTAAGACATGGTTCCACTCCCCTCCCAATTCCCCCCTTCCCCCCGCCCGCCCCCATTCATACCTCGTGGGCGCCAAATCACCTTCTCCCCGGGAAGCTCCCTTCTCCCGAGCCGCGAAACCTCAGCCCCACCTCCATGGCGCCCCCTACCGCACCAATTTGACAGCCACCCTCATCCCTAATGTCGAAGACATTTTCCATTTGCGGTCGTGCACTGGGCCGTGTGCCTCTTACTCCGTGCTGCTGGTGTTGCCTCGACGATGGCCGCGTGAACCGTACCGGAGCCAATTCATCCCCGCCGTTGTTCACGGCGCCGGAGCGGCTCCAACATCGGATCTGTCCGGAGTCCTGGCGCTGCTTCCCCGTAGCCGTCGACCATCGCGACTTCACTCTTTCCCTTCCGCCGGTCGCCACCGCAACCGCTCCGGCCTCACCGACTCGGCAGCTGGACCTGGCTACTTCACCATGCCGCCAGATAGGTCGCACCCTCATCTCAAATCACTTTATTTAGGCATCAGTTGTCTGAATTTTTATTCTGGGCCAATCGATTCCCAATGGGAAGCAGCACCCCACGAGGCGGCGGAGCTCCTAGGCTGCCGGTTGGCTGGTGTCTAACGTAAGGGTGCGGGGCCGCAAGTTCATCGTGGAAGCAGCACTTAAATGGCTATCTTTTAGAGTTGCGTGGGTTGAAGGTACTGCCACCGCCGGATCTGGATGACGGGGAGTCTTTGTGGTTTGGCCCGGGGGCGGCGAAACCACGGCAGTGTGGTGGGGCAGGGAGTGGGGTTTTGGCCAGGGCCACGGACGGCGGAGGCAGGCTGCTCTGCCGTTGGTTGCTGGCTCTTCGGGGAAGATTCCGAACAGTGTCAGCCGGGAGGCCCAATACGGCCATCAAGCCATCCGGCGTAGATCAGACAGTACCAAAATAAAATAAAATCATGTGACCCAATTTAGTCTTCAGTCAACAGACGTGTGACCACTCTCGTACCTTGCTGTTGATCTCTTAGTGTATTTCTTCAGATCAAAGAGATATGTCATTCTTAACATTATGCGTTATCTGCATCTTCAGACACACCGTCTTCTGACTCACCGCAGCTGCTCCAACAAGGGAAGCATACACCAGAAGGGAGCTATAGTCCCCACTCAACAGTTCCCTGCATCGAATGCGTGTGCCCGACATGGACATCCACAACAACTGCAGGGCCATCGACAAGTCAGCACATGATGCTCACTCCTATGGATGGCAGCCAGATAGGTTATACCCTCATCTTACTTGTGTGCAACATTTATGACTTTGTTATTCATCTAAGAATGGAAAATAGATCATCACATTTCACTGTATATTCATGCTGATCTCTTACGGGTCTTGTTCAGGAGTTAACGTTGTTCCATAGTTCAGCTAAGATACTTGTTCTTTAGGTAACGCTGTTCCATAGTTATCATCCATCAGCCAATGCTATCCCACAGGCTGGTGATTATAGTATTATACCACTTCTATTATTACCTATGTTGTTCTTTAATACTTTTGTGTGCCATCTAGTTAATCTCAAGTACAAACGATACATATTCTGTAGCTTTCATCTGTGTTCTCCCTTTATTTTATGAGACCTGTTGCTGCTAGTTAACCCCAGCCCTACTATTTATGTCGTCTCCTACAGGCACTCATTACATAAATCTAACTACTAGTTGTCTTCCATGCATGTCAGATATAATTGCACACACTGATATATCCACAAGAACCTCACGGAGCAATGTAAAGCCCAATAAACTTCATGTCAATGATATCCAATATGATGGAACATGTAAAGGCAGTTCTTCAGAAGACTTGGAGAAAGATGATGAATCCTCTTCACCCCACAAGGTCCTTGCCCTAACTTGGCCTGTGATATGGGTACAACATGCATATAATGTCCTAGAGTGTATCTACTCTGTTGCAATGCCATGTGCTTAGCATGCTGATCATGCATGTAAATATGTCATGCCTTCCTATTTTTCAGTACCTATTCCATTCATGATAACATGTTTTCAAATTCAAGTATTGTCATTCTACTCTATCACAATGCCATCTGCTTAATTTGGACATCATACTTCTGAATATCTTATGCATTGTTATTCATCAGTATGTACTTCATCTGTCTACCATACCATGTTTTTTTACGTTTAAGTGTTGTTCTAATGCTCTGTTGCAATGCCATATTAGTTTCCCAATCATACACGTGTATGTTGCCTTAGTTATTTCTGTACATATTCCGCTAGCATACAGTTTTACATTCAACTAATGTCTTTTTTGTTGTGTTGTCCTGTCGTATCCCTAGCTCTTACACCATACTCCCTCCGTCCGGATTACATGTTGTCGAAATGGATAAAAAATGATGTATATAGAACTGAAATACGCCTAGACCCATCCATTTTTTTTCCGGATGGAGGGATATGTCAATATGTCATGCCTTTCTATTATTCAGTACCTGTTCCATCTCTCTACTATCGCATGTTTATAATTAAAGCACCATTCTTCTATACAAGGCATGCAAGGGGAAGACAACTATTGTCACATTCCTAGTCTGGTATGACCTAGGCTAGCTAGCCATTTGTGCATCATATTTAAATTTCATTTAAATTTGAAATGAGGATTGGTGGAACCCTCAGAATCATTTTTGAAAATGACCCAAATAAAAATTTCTCCAAAAGGGTCCAAGAAAATGCTCATGTTGCCCTCTGAAAATATTGGACAGAGATAAAAATCAAAACAATATTTTTAGGAGCTCATGGACATTTATTTTGGCCATTTGGATTAATTCGATAAATATTTCCATTGGAAATATATTTCTATATATATGAAATATGGTCCAAAAATTATGCCAATTATAAAAGAGCTCTGGAATAATACCATTAGCCCCTACAAAAATTGGCATAATAAAATTAAATGATTTAATATATTTATTAAATCAAATCAAATGTCAGAAAAATTAGAAAACAAAAATAAAAGAAGGAGGGGCTTACCTGGGCCTCCCCTCCCCTGCGCAGCCCAGCAGCAGCAGGCCGGCCCAGCCAGGAGGCGGCCCAGCCCGCCTGGCCCCCCTCCTCTGTCGTCTTCCCCGCCGACAGGGGAACGGCGTGTGCCCGACGCTCGCCGGCACGCGCGCGCGCCACCTCCCCCCCTGCTGGCCACCTCCTGCTTCCTTCTCTCGCCCTCGATGCCCCGGACGAAGCCACGCGCTGCCCCGCACCGCTCTCACTCCCTCTCCCTCGCCCTCCTCTTCTCCCCCTGCTCTCTCTCCCTCTCACCCAAGAACCACCGCCGCCGCCGACGGGCATCACCGTAGCCACCGGCCTCCCCTCGCCTCCCTGAGACGCTTCCCAGCTCCGCCTCGACCCCCTCTACCTCCTCGTCAAGCCACGCACTTCCGGACGCGCTCCATCGCCGACGCCGTTGTCTTCTTCACCACCGACGCCGGAGATCGACCTCTCCGCCATCACCGTCAATTCGCCGGACGCAGGACGTCCCCGAGCACACCGGCCTGCTCTGCGAGTCCGCCGTGAGCCTCTCTTCCTTTCCCCTCACCTCTCTCTCTCGCGCGTGCCCTGTAGCCGCTGCCCCACGAGCGCCCGAAGCCGCCGTCCGCCATGGCCGGCGAGCTCCGTGCCCCCGAGCACCTCCGCCTCGCGTAGATAGCTCGATGTGCTCCTGCTGCCTCGTAGCTACCGCCTGTGCCCTCCGTTCGCTCGAACGTGAGCTGCAGCCCCACGCCCGTGCTATCCCAAACTCCGGCCGCCGCCCCGAGCTCCGCTCCGGCGAGCTCCGGCGCCCCCGCAGCCCCCCCATCAGCTCCCCTGGTTGCGGACGAAGACGGGCTACGCCCCGGTGGTCTTCGCGGGATCAAACGCTGTCTGTAACGCAAGTCCGGCGAGTCGCCGCCGCGCTAATGGTCGCCGCCGGCCAGAACTCCGGCGGGCTGACGTGGCTTAGTTAATTAGTCACTAACCCCCCACCTACTGACGCTGACAAGTGGGCCCCAGGGCTTAGTCAAAGCTAACCAGCCCGGGTTTGACTCGGGGTTAACCCCAGTGTCACTGACGTGTGGGTCCCACACGTCAGGTTTGACCCTGGACAGCCGTGTTGACCCGCTGACGTCGTGCTGACGTCATGCTGGCGCAATATATATTTCTGGATTTAAATTAAATCAGGAAATTCCAGAAATTGATTTAAACTTCAAAAATTCATAACAATTCAACCGTAGCTCAGATTTAAATAATTTATATATGAAAAATTATCAGAAAAATGCAACCTTTCCATCTGTACTAGTTTCATGCATGACAAACCAACTTATACATGCTGAATATGGGAAAACACATTAGGGCATATATAAGAGACCTAATTTAGAAATGCATTTGAACCTTTGGTTCAAATGGACTTCAAACCAATTGAATACTAGTTGCATTAGCTCAAACAGCATCACATCTACATGCCATGTTCATGCATCATATTGTTGCATATGATTGTGTATTGATTGCCGGCACCGTTCCTTCTCGATAGGTCTTGCTCCGGAGACGTTCCAGAGTACCTGTCTGTGAAGCAGTGCCTCCCTTGTTGAATTACCAGGCAAGCAAACCCCCTTGTTCATTTCGATAAAACCCTACTCTCTCGCTCCTGCTCTCAGTTATTGCATTAGGACAACAACGATTCATCTGCTACTTTGTGCTGCGGTAGTTGAACCCATTCCTCTGCATGACCTGTCATTGCCACAGTAAATAGTTGAAACCCACTAGCATGTGTAGGAGTTGATTGAAGCCATTGTTGTGTTCCTACCATGCTATGCCTGCTATTGCTTAGAGTTGTGTCAGGTCTGATTCATTGGGAATGAATTGGAGTGTTACGATATGTTCTGATGCTGAGAGTTAAGTGTGTGAACACGATTTGGTAAAGGTAGCGGTGAGAGGCCATGTAGGAGTACATGGTGGGTTGTCTCACTGGAACCGTCCTTAAGCACTGAGTTCTGTGTATGTTGTCCAATGACTCGATACTACCACACATTGGGTTCCGGTAACTCGACCCCTCTCGACTTATTAACCAACTTGGTCTCTGTCCAGGAGTCGCAACTAGTTTCTGGTGTTTGTAGGTAGTGCTATTTTTCTACCAAGTGGCACCCGGCAAGGTGGGCTTGGGACAGACTAGGCACACGTGGCCCGGTGTACCGAGTGGCACCCGGTTGGTGGGCTCGGGAACCCTGTACACATCGTTTGGGGCCGTAAGCGACACCCCGGCCGGATCTCCTTGCGGATGGAACCCGAATAGGCGATAAACCTGGACTAGAGTCTTGTGTGGTTAGTCAGGTCGTGGCCGACACCCTCGCCAGGCTTCCGCTTGAAGGTTGCCGAGATACATGACGTGTACATGGCGGTAAGTGGCGAGAGCGTGTGTGAAGAAGTACACCCCTGCAGGGTTAACATGATCTATTCGAATAGCCGGGTCCGCGGTTATGGACTTCTTGGATGCTTACATGGTACATAGACAACTTGAAGTGGATACTCTAAAATGCTCAAGACAAGTGTGAGTGCTATGGATGGCCTTCTCGTAGGGAGACGGGGATGAATCCATAGTAGTGTATTGTGTGGTGATTAGTGGACTCGTGTACGTTGTTTCACCTCCAGAGTTTCTGGTAGTCGTAGAACAGGATAGCCACAGAGTCAAAGCTGGCTTGCTGCAACTAAACCCCACATTACCCTCTTGATACAAATGCATGTATGATAGGATCTGATGTAAGTCTTGCTGAGTACCTTTGTACTCATGTTGCTTTATTTATGTTTTTGCAGCGGAGACTTCGGTCTTACTAGTGTTCTCGTGGACTTCGACTAGTAGCTAGTACCTCAGCTACGATCTTGATCGGATGTTGTAGATAGTCAGGCTCTTCAGCCTTTTTCATTTGTAGATGTCTGTACCCAGACATGTAATGCTTCCGCTTGTTGCTTGTATGCTCTGTATGATGGGTCTTGTGACCCCTGTTTGCAATAAATGCTATGATGGCTCTTCTGAGCCTTTATCTATATAATTGTTGAGTTATGCTGTGATGCCATGTTGTACAGCACATACTTGCATGTTATGCGTACGTGTAATGTGTATTGCTATGTGTGGGATCTGACTATCTAGTTGTTTATCTTAGTAGCCTCTCTTACCGGGAAATGTCTCCTAGTGTTACCGCTGAGCCATGGTAGCTTGCTACTGCTCTGGAACACTTAGGCTGGCCGGCATGTGTCCTTCTTCGTTCCTGTGTCTGTCCCTTCGGGGAAATGTCACGCTTTGAGTACCGGAGTCCTGTTAGCCCGCTACAGCCCGGTTTACCGGAGTCCTGCTAGCCCAGTGCTACAGCCCAGACCCACCTACTGATGACCGACACGTTCGAAGCTGGGTCATGGATGCCTGTCCCTGTAAGTCTGTGCCACTTTGGGTTTACGACTAGTCATGTCAGCCCGGGCTCCTTATCATATGGATGCTAGCGACACTATCATATACGTGAGCCAAAAGGCGCAAACGGTCCCGAGAAAAGGTAAGACGACACCCGTGGGGATACCGTGCGTGAGGCCGCAAAGTGATATGAGGTGTTACCGGCTAGATCGATGTGACATCGAGTCGGGGTCCTGACAGCGTTGGTATCAGAGCTTGACTGCCTGTAGGATTACCAAGCCAAACTGGTCGAAGTTGAGTCTAGAAATTCTTTAGTTATATAAGGGAATTGATTGTGGGATGGAACGTAAGGCTCTTTTTACTCCTTATACCTCATGGTCTTCTGATCTGAGTCATCCTATCTTTCCTACGGGGTTAAGGAACTAGGCTTTCTCTTCCGTCTATCAGGATCACGTGTTACTACTCCGTAGTTCCATAGGACTGGTTGATCAGAGTCATACCCCAGTTTTGAGTATTTCCGGTGTAGTCTGTTTAGTACTATCCCAGAACATTGAGTGGTGATGTTGAGTTATTGTACTACCCCATTTTTAGTATGATGTCATTCTGAGCATTTTACTGCCGTTATGCTGCCGGAATTGCCTAGGAGTTCGAGTGATACTAACTCCTTGTCCTACATTCTACAGTCCATAGTTGATGCTGATTCCGTCCTTGGTTCGTTTCTCAGGATGTCATCGGCTAAGCGAAGTTCCATCGCTCGTAGCCAGAACCATGGAGATGGTAGGGATGAGGATCCTCCTGACCAGCCCTCGTTGACAGAGTTCATGTTAGAGATGGAGAGGAACAAGCGTGAGTCTAACCGCTTGTTGGCATGTATCGAGGAGAACACCGCACATCAGCTCAAGGGATCTGTGACCATTCATGACTTTATCCGCTTGCACTCACCTACCTTTCATCATTCCATCGAGCCACTCGATGCATATGACTGGCTCCGTAGCATCACTCATAAGCTGCGTTCCGCGAACATAGCTGAAGATGACAAGGTCACTTATGCCACATACCACCTGGAAGGTCTTGCTAGTCTTTGGTGGCAGAACTATGAGGCTATGCTTCCAGTTGGCCAGATTCCTACCTGGAAGGATTTCACTGAGTCTTTTCGTGAGCATCACATTTCCCAGGCCCTCATTGATCGCAAGAGAGAAGAGTTCTGTAGTTTCACCCAGAGTAAGATGGCTGTTGATGCTTATAGCAGAGAATTCGAGAACCTTGCCCGCTATGCCACAGAAGAAGTGTCCACGGACGCCAAGAAGCAAGCTAGGTTCCGGAAGGGTCTCAACCCCAAGTTGCGTCGTGATCTCCACCTGCATCATTGTGATACATTCCAAGCCCTTGTGAACAAGGCCATCAATGCAGAGACAGCTCAACTCACTTACGAGGAGTCTCGTAAGCACACCCGTGATTTGGGATCTTCCTCCGGTTCTAGTTCCCAGAAGCGCCGGATTTGGGTTCCAAACTCCGCTCTTCCTTCCGGATATGCACCGAGGCCATCCTATGTGGTGCCTTCTCCAACTCAGTCGTATGTTCCACCCAGGCCTACTGGTAGACCGTTTGTCAGTGCGGGTCCACGTCCAACCTCAGGGACTTGCTTCACATGCGGGAAGCCAGGACACTATGCACGTGACTGCTCTCAGACTAGTTATGCTCCACCCCAGCCCGAGAAGACTGTTGGCTGTATTAAGCCATCACGCAAGATGATCAGTGTCAAGTCAGCCCCCACTGAACGTGGACGTGTGCATCACGTCTCAGCTAAAGACGCTCATGATGATCCAGATGTCGTTCTTGGCACACTCCTTGTCAATTGTCACCCAGCATCAGTTCTATTCGATACTGGGGCATCTCACTCCTTCATTTCTGAAGGCTATGCTCGTTTGCACGACATGTCATTTTGTGATATGCCAACTCCGCTTGAAATCCAAACCCCAGGGTCTAGATGGCAGACCACCAGAATCAGCCATGGTAACGAAATCCTTGTTGATAGACTTGTATTCCTTGCATCACTTGTAGCCCTCAAGTCTCAGATATTAACATCATCTTGGGTATGGACTGGATGACAGCTCATCATGCCAAGATTGATTGTTACACAAGATCTGTTCAGCTTACACACCCATCTGGCAAGATAGTCACCGTCTCCACTAGAGTTGCAAAGCGTCAGCTCTATTCTCTTAATGCCAGCCCTCTTCCAGACCTTGAAGATATCCCGGTAGTCCGTGACTTTCCGGATGTCTTTCCAGAGGAACTGCCAGGTGTTCCACCTGACAGAGATGTAGAGTTCGTCATAGATCTTATCCCAGGAACAGCTCCAATCTCCCGGAGACCTTACAAGATGGCACCCTAGAACTAGCCGAGCTTAAGAAACAACTCGATGAGTCCTTGCAAAAGGGTTTCATCCGTCCTAGTTCTTCTCCTTGGGCGTGCCCCGTCCTCTTTGTCAAGAAGAAAGACGGTACGGACCGGATGGTTGTAGATTATCGTCCCGTTAATTTGGTCACGATAAAGAACAAGTATCCGCTCCCCAGGATCAACGACCTGTATGATCAGCTCGCTGGATCCTCAGTCTTCTCCAAGATGGATTTAAGGTTAGGATACCACCAAATCAAGATCAGAAACGGGGACATTTCCAAGACAGCTTTTGTCACTCGTTATGGCCAGTACGAGTACACCGTCATGTCCTTTGGCCTAACCAATGCCCCAGCCACATTCTCCCGCTTGATGAACTCGATCTTCATGGAGTACTTAGATAAGTTCGTCGTGGTTTACCTCGATGATATTCTTATTTACTCGAAGAACGAGGAAGAGCATGCCGAACATCTTAGACTTGTGTTAGAAAAACTCAGAGAGCACCGCCTTTATGCCAAGTTCTCCAAGTGTGAATTTTGGTTGCCAGAAGTGACCTACCTAGGCCACGTAATCTCTGGTAAGGGCATTGCTGTCAATCCCGAGAGAGTTCAAGCCGTTCTCGATTGGACTCCACCTGAGACCGTGAAACAAGTTAGGAGTTTCCTTGGTCTAGCCAGCTATTGTCGCCGCTTTGTTGAAAACTTCTCCAAAGTAGCCAAACCCCTCACGGAACTTCTCAAGAAAGATAAAAAGTTTGAGTGGTCCCCACAGTGTGAGTACAGTTTTCAGGAACTGAAAAGACGCCTGACTTCTGCTCCCATACTTGTGCCACCGGATTTCACTAAAGACTTTATTATCTACTGCGACGCCTCACGACAGGGACTAGGTTGCATTCTTATGCAGGATCGTCATGTGATTGCCTATGCATCTCGACAGTTGCATCCACATGAGGAGAATTATCCTACACATGATCTAGAGCTTGCAGCCGTAGTCTATGCACTCAAGACTTGGCGACATTACCTCCTTGGTAAACGTTGCGAGATCTACACCGATCACCAGAGTCTCAAGTATATCTTCACCCAACCGGATCTGAACCTTAGGCAAAGACGTTGGTTGGAGTTGATCACAGATTATGATCTAGGGATTACCTACACCCCAGGCAAAGCCAATGTCATGGCTGATGCTCTAAGCCGTAAATCCTATTGCAACAATCTCATGTTGCAGCAAGGCCAACCACTTCTCCATGAGGAATTCTGTAAGCTTAACCTTCACATAGCTCCTCGCGGATTCCTTTCTACCCTGGTGGCGAAACCTGATCTTGAAGATCGGATTATCGCTGCTCAAGAGCAAGACACAGGAATTTCTCGGATCAAGAGAAACATTAAGAAGGGAGTTGGTGGATGTTTCTCTATGGATGATCGTGGTGTTGTTTTCTTTGAGAATCGCTTGGTGGTTCCCAAGAATCAACATCTGCGACAATTGATCCTTAAGGAGGCGCATGAATCTCCTCTCACGATTCATCCCGGTAGTACTAAGATGTATCAGGACCTACGCCAGAGGTTCTGGTGGACTAGGATGAAAATAGAAATCGCTGAGTTCATTGCTAAATGTGACGTTTGTCGTCGCGTTAAGGCAGAGCATCAGAGACCTGCTGGCACCCTTCAGCCTTTAGCTATTCCTGAATGGAAATGGGATAAAGTTGGTATGGACTTCATCACCGGCTTTCCCAGGACCAAGAGAGGGAATAATGCTATCTTCGTAGTCATTGATCGTCTTTCCAAAGTGGCTCACTTCCTTCCTGTTCGAGAGAGTATCACTGCTAGTCAGCTTGCTGACTTATATATTTCTCGGATAGTGTCACTTCATGGTGTTCCACTAGAGATCAATTCAGACCGTGGCAGTCTTTTCACTTCTCATTTCTGGGAGAGTTTCCAAACTGCCATGGGAACCCATCTTTCCTTCAGTACCGCTTTCCACCCTCAGTCGAGTGGTCAGGTGGAACGGGTCAATCAAATTCTCGAAGACATGCTCAGAGCTTGCGTTATCTCATTCGGTATGGATTGGGAGAAATGTCTTCCTTTCGCCGAGTTTGCTTATAACAATAGCTACCAATCCAGCCTCAAGAAAGCTCCTTTTGAGGTTCTCTATGGACGAAGATGTCGAACACCTTTGAACTGGTCAGAAACCGGTGAAAGACAATTCTTTGGACCGGATATGATCCAGGAGGCAGAAGAGCAAGTTCGCATCATTCGTGAGAATTTGAAAACAGCCCAGTCTCGTCAGAAGAGCCAGTACGATCGTCATCATAAGGATATGACTTATGAAATTGGCGACCAAGCTTACCTTCGGGTTACTCCTTTGAAGGGTACCCATCGTTTCGGTATCAAGGGCAAGTTGGCTCCTCGTTACATTGGTCCTTTTCGCATTCTCGCTAAACGAGGAGAGGTTGCCTACCAATTGGAACTACCCCCACATCTTTCTCGAGTTCATGATGTCTTCCACGTCTCTCAACTCAGGTGTTGCTTCTCGGATCCTATCCGCGGAGTGGACCACGAAACGCTTGATCTCCAAGATAACCTCACATACCGAGAGTACCCGGTTCGCATTCTTGATCAAGCAGAGCGTGTTACTCGACGTCAGAACGTCAAGTTTCTCAAAGTTCAGTGGTCTCATCATTCCGAGAGGGAAGCTACCTGGGAGCGAGAAGATCGTCTTCGACTGGAGTACCCCGCTTTCTTTCCGTCGACCCCTGAATCTCGGGACGAGATTCTTGTCAAGTGGGGGCGAGTTGTCACATCCCTAGTCTGGTATGACCTAGGCTAGCTAGCCATTTGTGCATCATATTTAAATTTCATTTAAATTTGAAATGAGGATTGGTGGAACCCTCAGAATCATTTTTGAAAATGACCCAAATAAAAATTTCTCCAAAAGGGTCCAAGAAAATGCTCATGTTGCCCTCTGAAAATATTGGACAGAGATAAAAATCAAAACAATATTTTTAGGAGCTCATGGACATTTATTTTGGCCATTTGGATTAATTCGATAAATATTTCCATTGGAAATATATTTCTATATATATGAAATATGGTCCAAAAATTATGCCAATTATAAAAGAGCTCTGGAATAATACCATTAGCCCCTACAAAAATTGGCATAATAAAATTAAATGATTTAATATATTTATTAAATCAAATCAAATGTCAGAAAAATTAGAAAACAAAAATAAAAGAAGGAGGGGCTTACCTGGGCCTCCCCTCCCCTGCGCAGCCCAGCAGCAGCAGGCCGGCCCAGCCAGGAGGCGGCCCAGCCCGCCTGGGCCCCCTCCTCTGTCGTCTTCCCCCCCGACAGGGGAACGGCGTGTGCCCGACGCTCGCCGGCACGCGCGCGCGCCACCTCCCCCCCTGCTGGCCACCTCCTGCTTCCTTCTCTCCCCTCGATGCCCCGGACGAAGCCACGCAGCTGCCCCGCACCGCTCTCACTCTCCCTCGCCCTCCTCTCTCCCCTGCTCTCTCTCCCTCTCACCCGAGAACCACCGCCGCCGCCGACGGGCATCACCGTAGCCACCGGCCTCCCCTCGCCTCCCTGAGACGCTTCCCAGCTCCGCCTCGACCCCCTCTACCTCCTCGTCAAGCCACGCACCTCCGGACGCGCTCCATCGCCGACGCCGTTGTCTTCTTCACCACCGACGCCGGAGATCGACCTCGCCGCCATCACCGTCAATTCGCCGGACGCAGGACGTCCCCGAGCACACCGGCCTGCTCTGCGAGTCCGCCGTGAGCCTCTCTTCCTTTCCCCTCACCTCTCTCTCTCGCGCGTGCCCTGTAGCCGCTGCCCCAGCGCCCGAAGCCGCCGTCCGCCATGGCCGGCGAGCTCCGTGCCCCCGAGCACCTCCGCCTCGCGTAGATAGCTCGATGTGCTCCTGCTGCCTCGTAGCTACCGCCTGTGCCCTCCGTTCCTCGAACGCGAGCTCAGCCCCACGCCCGCGCTATCCCGAACTCCGGCCGCCGCCCCGAGCTCCGCTCCGGCGAGCTCCGGCGCCCCCGCAGCCCCCCATCAGCTCCCCTGGTTGCGGACGAAGACGGGCTACGCCCCGGTGGTCTTCGCGCGATCCAACGCTGTCTGTAACGCAAGTCCGGCGAGTCGCCGCCGCGCTAATGGTCGCCGCCGGCCAGAACTCCGGCGGGCTGACGTGGCTTAGTTAATTAGTCACTAACCCCCACCTACTGACGCTGACAAGTGGCCCCAGGGCTTAGTCAAAGCTAACCAGCCCGGGTTTGACTCGGGGTTAACCCCAGTGTCACTGACGTGTGGGTCCCACACGTCAGTTTGACCTGGACAGCCGCGTTGACCGCTGATCGTGCTGACGTCATGCTGACGCAGTTATAATTTCTGGATTAATTAAATCAGGAAATTCCAGAAATGATTTAAACTTCAAAAATTCATAACAATTCAACCGTAGCTCAGATTTAAATAATTTATATATGAAAAATTATCAGAAAAATGCAACCTTTCCATCTGTACTAGTTTCATGCATGACAAACCAACTTATACATGCTGAATATGGGAAAACACATTAGGGCATATATAAGAGACCTAATTTAGAAATGCATTTGAACCTTTGGTTCAAATGGACTTCAAACCAATTGAATAGTAGTTGCATTAGCTCAAACAGCATCACATCTACATGCCATGCTCATGCATCATATTGTTGCATATGATTGTGTTTTGATTGCCGGCACCGTTCCTTCTCGATAGGTCTTGCTCCGGAGACGTTCCAGAGTACCTGTCTGTGAAGCAGTGCCTCCTCTGTTGATTACCAGGCAAGCAAACCCCCTTGTTCATTTCGATAAAACCCTACTCTCTCGCTCCTGCTCTCAGTTATTGCATTAGGACAACAATGATTCATCTGCTACTTTGTGCTGCGGTAGTTGAACCCATTCCTCTGCATGACCTGTCATTGCCACAGTAAATAGTTGAAACCCACTAGCATGTGTAGGAGTTGATTGAAGCCATTGTTGTGTTCCTACCATGCTATGCCTGCTATTGCTTAGAGTTGTGTCAGGTCTGATTCATTGGGAATGAATTGGAGTGTTACGATATGTTCTGATGCTGAGAGTGAAGTGTGTGAACACGATTTGGTAAAGGTAGCGGTGAGAGGCCATGTAGGAGTACATGGTGGGTTGTCTCACTGGAACCGTCCTTAAGCCCTGAGTTCTGTGTATGTTGTCCAATGACTCGATACTACCACACATTGGGTTCCGGGACTCGAGCCCTCTCGACTTATTAACCAACTTGATCTCTGTCCAGGAGTCGCAACTAGTTTCTGGTGTTTGTAGGTAGTGCTATTTTTCTACCAAGTGGCACCCGGCAGGGTGGGCTTGGGACAGACTAGGCACACGTGGCCCGGTGTACCGAGTGGCACCCGGTTGGTGGGCTCGGGAACCCTGTACACATCGTTTGGGGCCGTAAGCGACACCCCGGCCGGATCTCCTTGCGGATGGAACCCGAATAGGCGATAAACCTGGATTAGAGTCTTGTGTGGTTAGTCAGGTCGTGGCCGACACCCTCGCCAGGCTTCCGCTTGAAGGTTGCCGAGATACATGACGTGTACATGGCGGTAAGTGGCGAGAGCGTGTGTGAAGAAGTACACCCCTGCAGGGTTAACATGATCTATTCGAATAGCCGGGTCCGCGGTTATGGACTTCTTGGATGCTTACATGGTACATAGACAACTTGAAGTGGATACTCTAAAATGCTCAAGACAAGTGTGAGTGCTATGGATGGCCTTCTCGTAGGGAGACGGGGATGAATCCATAGTAGTGTATTGTGTGGTGATTAGTGGACTCGTGTACGTTGTTTCACCTCCAGAGTTTCTGGTAGTCGTAGAACAGGATAGCCACAGAGTCAAAGCTGGCTTGCTGCAACTAAACCCCACATTACCCTCTTGATACAAATGCATGTATGATAGGATCTGATGTAAGTCTTGCTGAGTACCTTTGTACTCATGTTGCTTTATTTATGTTTTTTGCAGCGGAGACTTCGGTCTTACTAGTGTTCTCGTGGACTTCGACTAGTAGCTAGTACCTCAGCTACGATCTTGATCGGATGTTGTAGATAGTCAGGCTCTTCAGCCTTTTCATTTGTAGATGTCTGTACCCAGACATGTAATGCTTCCGCTTGTTGCTTGTATGCTCTGTATGATGGGTCTTGTGACCCCTGTTTGCAATAAATGCTATGATGGCTCTTCTGAGCCTTTATCTATATAATTGTTGAGTTATGCTGTGATGCCATGTTGTACAGCACATACTTGCATGTTATGCGTACGTGTAATGTGTATTGCTATGTGTGGGATCTGACTATCTAGTTGTTTATCTTTAGTAGCCTCTCTTACCGGGAAATGTCTCCTAGTGCTTCCACTGAGCCCTGGTAGCTTGCTACTGCTCCGGAACACTTAGGCTGGCCGGCACGTGTCCTTCTTCGATCCTATGTCTGTCCCTTCGGGGAAATGTCACGCGATGAATACCGGAGTCCTGTTACCCTGCTACAGCCCGGTTCACCGGAGTCCTGTTAGCCCAGTGCTACAGCCTGGATTCACTCGCTGATGACCGACACGTTCGACGCTGGGTCATGGATGCCTGTCCCTGTAGGTTAGTGCCACTTTGGGTTTACAACTAGCCATGTCAGCCCGGGCTCTTTATCATATGGATGCTAGCGACACCATCATATACGTGTGCCAAAAGGCGCAAACGGTCCCGGGCAAAGGTAAGGAGACACCCGTGGGGATACCGTGCGTGAGGCCGCAAAGTGATATGAGGTGTTACATGCTGGATCGATGTGGCATCGAGTGCGGGTCCTGACAGCATGCAAGGGGAAGACGACTATGTTAGAATCTGAAGGGTTACAAACAAGGCCTTTGCAAAAGATCCAAACGCCAGGAGATAATAAACCAACTCCAATTTTTATACATACTGCTCCAGCACACAGAAACCCAACTCCTACTGATAATAAGCAGATTCCAATGGCCAAATAACTAGTCCGCTCCAGTCCAGCAAAAATATGTCAACTCCATTCTAAGAAGCGTGTGTGTATCCTTTCATTATGAAATTTTATAGCATGCTGATCATATTTTCTACATGTTTCTTACCCATCTCTCTTTTAGAAAATAAGCTTAACAGATAGAAGAATTCCTGCAATGGTATCGTTCATGAGGAAAGATTCTTGCAGGAATTCTTTGTGCTCCAATGTAGATGTAAGTTCCTGTTGTATATCACTATATTTTAACATCAGCATGTATTTTGTTAATCGGCATGAATCCAACCTTTATCTGATCTAAATTTAGTTGTAGCAAAATGTATGATTAAAGGCCACAATGTTGATTTTTGTAAGGAAAACTGCCTGGTAGTTTTGCATCCTGAGCTGCATGAGTGTACTATCTCAGATCAGTGGGTTTGAATACTTTGGTTCTGCAGTGGGTTTTTTAGTGTTTTTTTACTGTGTTGTCCTGTCGTATCCCTAGCTCTTACATCATACTCCCTCCGTCCGGATTACATGTCGCAGAAATGGATAAAACTGGATGTATCTAGAACTGAAATACGCCTAGACCCACCCATTTATTTTCGGATGGAGGGAATACATGTCAATATGTCATGCCTTTCTATTCTTTAGTACCTATTCCATCTTTGCTGTAGCATGTTTTATAACTGAATCACCATTCTTCTATATAAGCCATGCAAGGGGAAGACGACTATGTTAGAATCTGAAGGGTTACAAACCAGGTCTTTGCAAAAGATCCAAACGTCTGGAGATAATAAACCAACTCCATTTTTCATAGATACTGCTACAGCACAGAGAAACCCAACTCCCACTGATAATAAGCAGATTCCAGTGCCCAAAGAACTAGTCCGCTCCAGTCCAGCAAAAGAATGTCAACTCCATTCTAAGAAGCGTGTGCGTATCCTCGCATCATGAAATTTTATAGCGTTCTGATCATATTTTCTACATGTTTCTTACCCATCTCTCTTTTAGAAAATAAGGTTAAACGATGGAAGACTTCCTCCATTGGGATCGTATTCGAGGAAAATATCTTGCGAGAATTATCTGTGCTCCAATGCTGATGTAAGTATCTATTGTATATCACTATATTTTTACATCAGCATGTATTTTGTTAATCGGTGTGAATCTAACATTTATCTGATCTAAAATTAGTTGTAGAAAAATGTTAAAGGCGCTAATGTCGATTTTTGTAAGGAAAACTGCCTGATAGTTTTGCATACTGAGCTGCACGAATGTACTATCTCATATCACGCACATTACTGAATTGTAGTGCTTCTCTGGTTGCCCATTCATTCATTGTGTCAATGTTGCTTTCATATTACCTTACCTGGATGATGATAGCGTTGCCATATTGTGTTAATTTGGTATAGGCTAGTTGCCCAAACGTTCGTTGTGTCAATGTTGCTTGCCTATTATCTGACTTGGCCAATGATAGCAATGCTAGTTTGTTAATTTTGTGTAGGCTGCTGAAGATAAGAAGACAAACTCTAAAAACAGCAAGGCAACCCCATTGTTTCTTTCTAGTAAATCTAGGCCAGGTACTATAGCAATAACTCATGATTAATCTGTTTGGTTCCCGTCCTAATTTATGTTATGATACAGTGGTCGAGACACTCTCCACTATCAAATACAGGCATGCCAAAATCGCCAACTAAATCTGTTCAGTATCCTCTATCTTGAATGCAACGGAATAAATGTATGTTTGTGAACCAATTAATGGCTGAGGCAATGATGGAAATGGTGGATGAATCAGAGGTGCAGAGTCGTGCGGCACAACAACTGATCAATGTTTTCAGAGACAGTGTAGCAAAGCAGCAAGAACTTGCTCACATGCTTATGGACATCATCTGTGCTGAGGTTGCAGATCGTGATGTTTTAGATGGTTAGGTTCTGCTCATTTATTTGCACTGGCATCAATCTTTGATTGCCCAGTGGATGTAATTTCCTGTAATATATGCTGGATGTGCAACGTTATTCCCTGTATGTTGTACCTTTGCTTGATCAGTTTTGGTCCTGTGCATAATTGCTCATCGTAATGGGCTCAAAATATCTAATTTGGCCTAAAGACATGTACGAACTTTAGTGGGCCCATTAAGTTAATGGGCTGTTACTATGGCAGAATTTGATGGTCGGCCCTCTTACCTCCCGGGTCGTTAACAGGCCGACATCGAAGCGGGCAACAGGTGGGCCCAATTTATTTCACGGGCCGTTAACAGGCGTTACTAAGTTTGGGCTACATATGGCCCAACTATACTATAGGCCTTTAGCAGGCTGAAAGAGACAGCGGGCTTGTACTGGACCATGAAGAGCATGGGCCGCTAAGAGGCTGAAAGTCAGGTCGTATTGTAAATGGCCCAACTGTGTTGTGGGCCTTTAGCAGGCCGAAAGAGAAACCAAGCTGGTATTGAACCATGAAGGGCATGGGCCGTTAAAAGGCCAAAACTAAGGTGCGACTACAAATGGCCCAACTCATTTATGGTCCGTTAACAGGCCGAAAGGCACACAGGGCCGGAAATTGGCCCAACACTTAAATGGCTCGCTGAAAGGCCAAAACTCAGGTCCGACTACAAATGGCCCAACTGATTTATGGGCAGTCAACGGGCTGAAAGTGACACCGGGCCGGAAATTGGCCCAACACTTAAATGGGCCGCTAAAAGGCCGAAACTCAGGTCCGACTACAAATGGCCCATCAGATTTATGGGCCGTAACACGCTGAAAGACACACCGGACCGGAAATTAGCCCAACATTTAAATGGGTCGCTAAAAGGCCGAAAGATGTACATCCTGAAAATTGGCCCATCCATTGAATGGGCCGTGAATAGGCCAAAATATTATCGGGCCGATATTGAGCCCAAATATATAGTGGGCTGTTAACAGGCTCGAACTGATGATGGGCTGCAATGGTGTCAAAACTTTAACAGGCCGTTGACGGGCCTAATTGGCACATCTCGTATGGGCCATGGGCTTAAATGGACCTAACACAAGTAGGCCTTATATGGGCCGGGCTTCTAAATTTTACTGGGCCGACCATTTTCACCAGAATAGGCCACTGCTGGGCCATGCCACGTGTTGACCTATCATAGGCGCCTTGAGGGAGTCCCGGACTAGGGGGTGTCCGGATAGCCGAACTACCATCATCGGCCGGACTCCAAGACTATGAAGATACAAGATTGAAGACTTCGTCCCGTGTCCGGATGGGACTTTCCATGGCGTGGAAGGCAAGCTCGGCGATACGGATATGTAGATCTCCTACCATTGTAACCGACTCTGTGTAACCCTAGCCCTCTCCGGTGTCTATATAAGCTGGATGGCTTTAGTCCATAGGACGAACAACAATCATACCATAGGCTAGCTTCTAGGGTTTAGCCTCCTTGATCTCGTGGTAGATCTACTCTTGTAACCCACATCATCAATATTAATCAAGCAGGACGTAGGGTTTTACCTCCATCAAGAGGGCCCGAACCTGGGTAAAAACATCGTGTCCCTCGTCTCCTGTTACCATCCGCCTAGACGCACAGTTCGGGACCCCCTACCCGAGATCCGCCGGTTTTGACACCGACATTGGTGCTTTCATTGAGAGTTCCTCTGTGTCGTCACCGATAGGCTCGATGGCTTCTTCGATCATCAACGACGATGCAGTCCAAGGTGAGACCTTCCTCCCCGGACAGATCTTCGTATTCGGCGGCTACGCACTATGGGCCAATTCGCTTGGCCAGCTGGAGCAGATCGAAGGCTACGCCCCTGGCCGTCAGATCAGATTTGGAAGTTTGAACTTCACGACTGACATCCGCGGGGACTTGATCCTCGACGGATTCGAGCCACAGCCGAGCGTGCCGTACTGTCACAATGGGCATGACTTAGCTCTGTAGCCGGACAGTACCCTGGAGGCCGCACTCGAACCCGCTCCGATCTTCGACTCGGAGCCGGCTGCACAGACCAAGGATGGATGGCTAGACACCGCCTCGAGGGCTGCAACCTCTACGGCGATAGAGCCGAACACCTATCTTGTCCCCCATGAAGCTCGTGACTCCGAGGTGCCGGACTCCTTGCCGGACTCCGGACCTCCCGCGCCCCCTCCAGTCGAAATCGATTGGGTGCCGATCATGGAGTTCACCGCGGCGGACATCTTTCAACACTCACATTTCGGCGACATCTTGAGTTTGCCAAAGTGCCTCTCGTTATCAGGAGAGGCCTGGCCGAACTGCGGCCAGGACGGTTGGGATGCGGACGACAAAGAAATTCAGAGCCCACCCACCACCCTTCGCGTACTCCATTACGCTCTGAAGATACCATGGGCATGGGGCAATGGGCTCGACCACGATAAGCCCAAACTTCGGCTCAACCACACCAGGGGCTCTTAAGTGTGTCAGTTCTTTTTCTTTTCCTTTTATTTTTTTACCTACCGGACTCCGTTCGTTAGAGGCCCTGTCCGGCAGCAGACATGCCGAACCCACGATACAACTGCCAGGGAAGGAGAAAGGCTACAACGGAAATCCAGGTGGTCTCCATTATGAGCATTAAATCTGTTTTATGCATTATTCCGTAGCCTACCCCTGGAGGGGGACATGTCAAACAGTCCCATCCCTTGCTTACCGCACCACTTGTATCGTCCTGCACTTACAGTAGTTTTTATTTGAATAAAGCAATGTAGCACATTTTTGCTTCCAATTGCATTTCTTTCTTACACATATGTTCATCTATGACATGTTGCATCTGTACGTTTTGGTACGGCTAAATACACTAGGGGCATATGTTTCCCGCGTTATGGTGTGATAAGTCCGAACACTTTCACAAGTGCGGCACCCTGAACTTATAGCATTATATGCATCGGCTCCGAATCATGTTCTTGGGTCAATAGTTGGGTTTGCCCGGCTCCCATGTTTTGGTACCTTACGTTCCGTTTTATCGGCTAAGGTAGCACTGGGAGAACCACTGTGATTGCGCCCCAGTTGAGCTGGGTTAACGCCTTAGTAG
This sequence comes from Triticum aestivum, assembly GCF_018294505.1. Lineage (NCBI taxonomy): Eukaryota > Viridiplantae > Streptophyta > Magnoliopsida > Poales > Poaceae > Triticum > Triticum aestivum. The sequence continues at coordinate 78,209,777 of NC_057795.1, read as the reverse complement.
AGAAAGCTAAAACTGACCGTCATGATGAGGCGAGAGCTGGTCGCTGTTAGAGAGGTTCTTTGCGAGGAGCGAGGAGCCGGATTCTGTCTGGTCAAGGCGTGGATAGTGCCCCAAATTCGGCCTTCCGAAAACTAGGGGCTTCGCCGAAATTTAAAATTATAGAATTCTATGGCTAAGTGAGAGTGTTCAAGCATTATAAGTCCAGTTGCCTTGTTCGTTGTGTTGAGCGCCTCCCTAGATGGACCCAAAAATGGGAACAAGAGCGCTCGAGTTTATCCCGAACACCCCAGCACTCGTGGCATGGGGGCTGAAGCCGATGACTTGCCATCTCTCAGATTTGATAAACAGCCGCACAGAAGGTAATATTTTAAATTAACAAGCGTTGCTTAGCGCATATGAACCAAGTTTTCAGCGCACAGGATAACAAAATGTGAGTCTACTCAAATATTACATCTTTGGAGAACTCACCCGCAATAGTGCGGGCGCCCTTCAGCACACTCTTATAATACATCTCGGGCGTACGATACTCCTTGCCCTCTGGTGGTGGGTCCGTCACAAGCTTCTGGGCATCCATCTTGCCGCAGTGCACCTTTGCGCGGGCAAGGGCCCGACGGGCACCTTCAATACAGGCGGAGTGCTTGATAACTTCAACCCACGGGCACGAATCCACCAGCCGCCGCACCAGGCCGAAGTAGCTCCCAGACATGGCCTCCTTAGGCCATAGCCGAACTATGAGGCCCTTCATGGCCTGTTCGGCCGCCTTGTGGAGGTCGACCAACTGCTTCAGCTAGTCGCTAAGGGGCACCGGATATTCGGCCTCAGCATACTGAGACCAGAAGACCTTCTCCGTCGAGCTCCCCACCTCGGCCCGGTAGAATGCGGCAGCATCGGACATGCTGCAAGGAAGATCTGCGAATGCTCCTGGAGAGCTCCGAATTCCGGTAAGCGACAGGTAATTAACACTCACATGCTTACTTTGCATGAAAAATGCCTTACCCGCTGCTATTTTCTTTACCGCCTCGATCTCCTGGAGGGCCTTGTAGGCTTCGGCCTTAGCGGCTTTGGCACTCTCAAGAGCCGTTGCAAGCTCAGACTCTCGAGTCTTCGAGTCACGCTCCAGGCTCTCATGTTTCCTCACGAGATCCTGGAGCTCTTGCTGTACCTCCGCCACCCGCGCCTCCTGTTTCTCTCACTCGATGCGCTCCGCAGCCACATTGCATTCAGCCGCGGCCACCGCCTCCTTCAGGGTCGCCACCTAGTTAGTGGCCCCTGCAATACCCCAGTTATCCTTGTCATTTTTCTTGCAACCAAATCCTTTTCTGTAAGGTACAATTTTCATAAGGTATTACTCACCTTCTTTTTCCTCGAGCTTCTTCTTGGCATGACCGAGCTCGTTCTCAGACCGCTCGAGGTTTTCCTTCAAAGATTTGAACTCCGCAGTCAGTGCGGCAGAGGTCAGCAGCACAGTCTGCAATCCCATATTGACATATTTTCATGACTCCTGCGTTTATCTTTCTAAAGATCCTCAGTCCGGCTTTTCTTTCCGAACACCGAACCGAGCATCAGGGGCTACTGTCTATGCGGTACCATTTTACATATATTGAAATTCTTACATCAAAGCCTATTAGAAGGCTGCTGCAGGCTTCGGTCAGCCCGCTCTTGGCGAGCTGAACCTTCTGAATCACCGCACTCATAACAGTGCGGTGTTCCTCTTCGATGGAGGTGCCATTGAGCGCCTCCAGCAAATTATCTGGCACCTCCAGTTGGACGGAGGCAGCCGGCGTCGCGGTCTTGCCCTTCTTCTGAAGGGGTCGCCCGCCGGACTCCGGAGCCACTATGGGTTCCGAGGCTGAGTCCGGTGCAAAGTCCGGGAGGTTGTCCTGCGACACCTTCGGGGCCCTCTCCTCCTGGTGGGTCCCTTCCTGGGATCCCACCTCGGCATCGTCCGCATCACGGGGGGTGGAGGCAGTCGGAAGAGAATCCATATCCGACGCCCCTAAGGACCCGCTCGACGAAGTGGGCAGATCATCCTTAGGCGGACTGCAGGGTTGTATGCGGCATTAGAAAGACATAATGTGGCGGCAAATGAAAACCTTGAAGTTATTCGGGAGTCCGGATACTTACGATCTCGCCAGAGGCTTGGCCCTTGGAGGCCAGTCCTCGTCGTCGTCACTGGCGTTGGCGGAACAGTCCGGGGGAAGAGTTTTCCCCCTCTTTGATCCTTCGGCCTCCCTTGTTGGGGAGGCCTTCCTTTTCTTCCCTCCCCCCGCTGGGGGAGAGGCTTTCTTCTTCTCCTCCTCGCCTTGGTGGGAGGAGTCGGCCTCAGATTCATCGTCCGATAGCACCTGAAAACGGGAACTCTTCCAAGTCCCCGTGGCCTTCTTCTTGGCCTTCTTCTCCGGCACCACGTGGGGTGCCGGAGCCAGCAGCCCCGTTAGGCGGGCGTCAGCTGGGTCCTCTGGCAATGGGGCCGGACAGATAGCCTGTGCGGGCTTCTTCAGCCAGTCCTGTCAAAGGAAAGGGAGTTTAGATCCCGCATAGAGTCAAACTATGAATAACAAGCGTCCCGTAAAGGACAATATCACTTACCTCGTCAGCTGGACACTGCGAGCTGAATCCGAGATCCTCGGTAGCGGATGCGGGAGCCTCGACGCCCTTGAACAACACCTTCTAGACCTCTTCGTACATAGTGTCGAAGAGCCCATTCAAAGTCTGGTGCTGCGCCGGATCGAACTTCCACATATTGAAGCCCCATCGTTGGCATGGGAGAATCTGCTGGATGAGCATGACCTGGACTACGTTGACAAGCTTGAGCTTCTTGTCCACCAGTTTTTGGACGCAGGCTTGGAGTCCGGTCAGCTCCTCCGAATTGCCCCAAATCCGGCCGCTCTCTTTCCAGGAGGTGAGCCGTGTCGGGATGCCAGATCTGAATTCGGGGGTCGCTGCCCATTCGGGATCACGGAGCTCGGTGATGTAGAACCACCCCGATTGCCACCCCTTGATGGTTTCCATAAAGGTGCCCTCCAGCCACGTAACGTGGGACATCCTGCCCACCATGGCGCCTCCGCACTCCGCTTGGCTGCCCTTCACAACCTTCGGCTTGACACTGAAGGTCTTGAGCCACAAGCCGAAGTGGGGATGGATGCAGAGGAAGGCCTCGCACACGACGATAAACGCCGAGATGTTGAGAATAAAATTTGGGGCCAGATCATGGAAATCTAGGCCGTAGTAGAACATGATCCCCCGGACAAACGGATGAAGTGGGAAGCCCAGTCTGCGGAGGAAATGGGGAAGGAATATTACCCTCTCATGGGGCCTGGGGGTGGGGATGAGCTCTCCCTCGTCGGGGAGCCGATGCGCGATGTCGCTGGACAAGTATCCGGCGCTGCGCAGATTCTGGATATGCCCCTCCATGATGGAGGAGGCCATCCACTTGCCTCCCGCTCCGGACATATTTGGAGAAGGTTGAGGTGAGATGTGCGGGCTTGGGCGCTAGAGCTCGAGTTCGCAGAGATGGATAAGCCAAGGAGGAAGAAGGCGCAGGTAAAAAGGTTGGATCTTTATCCCCTTATATGGGCGGACAGAAACACGCATCCCCACTGGCCTGGTAAAACTCGCTTATCTCCCAAGCGTCACAATCAATGGCGCGGTTGGGTTACCCACGTCCGTATTGATGGGAATCCCGGAATAAGGGCAACACGATCTCTGCTTCGACAGGCGTGCCAAGGAAACCGCCTCGCTAAACGCACTAAGGTGGAACAATAGAAACAATTCGAGTAAAGGCTTGGAAGTGGTGTGACGTTACGCCACAGAATACGTCAGCAGATTGATCTTGTGTAATATTATTCTCTCTATGGTGGTATCTGGAATTTATTTTTGCAGAGCCGGACACTATCCTGGTGTTCACAATCTTCTATAAATTATTCGGAGGAGGAACCCGTCTTGCAATGCCGAAGACAATATGCGCGCCGGACTCGTCGTCCTTGAAGCCTCGTTCAGGGGCTACTGAGGGAGTCCCGGACTAGGGGGTGTCCGGATAGCCGAACTACCATCATCGGCCGGACTCCAAGACTATGAAGATACAAGATTGAAGACTTCGTCCCGTGTCCGGATGGGACTTTTCTTGGCGTGGAAGGCAAGCTTGGCGATACGGATATGTAGATCTCCTACCATTGTAACCGACTCTATGTAACCCTAGCCCTCTCTGGTGTCTATATAAACCGGATGGCTTTAGTCCATAGGACGAACAACAATCATACCATAGGCTAGCTTCTAGGGTTTAGCCTCCTTGATCTCGTGGTAGATCTACTCTTGTAACCCACATCATCAATATTAATCAAGCAGGACGTAGGGTTTTACCTCCATCAAGAGGGCCTGAACCTGGGTAAAAACATCGTGTCCCTCGTCTTCTGTTACCATCCGCCTAGATGCACAGTTCGGGACCACCTACCTGAGATCCGCAGGTTTTGACACCGACACGCCTCATGTCCAATGAGTGGATGGCATCTGTCCCAACGGTGAGGCAACACGTATTTCCTCTAGCCAATGATGATTTTACACATGGAAAATCCCCATTGGTCGGGGCTGTTAACGGGTTATCCGATCCAAAACCCGACCCGATAGCTTAACGGCGTTCCGTTACGGTGGATGCCACGTGTCGGTCACCCTTGACGAAAGCACTTCTATGACGCGTGATTTATCGTCATGGAAGTGGACACTTCCATGATGATAATTTTGGTAATGTCATGGAACACTTCTACGACAGCACAGGTATGACTATCTTGATTCTGTCATAAATTTGTCATGGATGTACATGCATGACAAAAAACGCGACCCACTGTGACAAACACATATCATCATGGAAGTGTATTTTTTTGTAGTGTATTCAAGAGTTCGTACTAGAATAACTCTTTAAGACACAAATCAACCAAAACCCTAATGTCACCTAGGTACTCCATTGTCACCTCAAATATCTGTGGGCAAGATTATACAATATGCATCACACAATCTCAAATATATTCATCTATTCAACCAACACAAAGTACTTCAAAGAGTGCCCCAAAATTTCTACCAGAGAGTCAAGACGAAAACGTGTGCCAACCCCTATGCATAGGTTCATGGGCGGACCCTGCAAGTTGATCACCAAAACATACATCAAGTGGATCACGTGATATCCCTTGTCACCACAGATAAGCACGACAAAACATACATCAAGTGTTCTCAAATCATTAAAGACTCAATCTGATAAGATAACTTCAAGAGGAAAACTCAATTCATTAGAAGAGAGTAGAGGGGGAGAAACATCATAAGATCCAACTATAATAGCAAAGCTCGCGATACATCAAGATCGTGACATAGAGAGAACACGAGAGAGAGAGAGAGAGAGACATCAAACACATAGCTACTGGTACATACCCTCAGCCCCGAGGGTGAACTACTCCCTCCTCGTCATGGAGAGCGCCGGGATGATGAAGATGGCCACCGGTGATGGGTTCCCCCTCCGACAGGGTGCCAGAATGGGCTCCCGAGAGGTTTTCGGTGGCTACAGAAGCTTGCGGCGGTGGAACTCCCGATCTATCTTCATCTTTGATGTTTTTTGGGTACGTGGACTTATATAGGCGAAAGAAGTCGGTCGGGGGTGAGGGAGTCCTGGATAAGGGGGTATCCGGACAGCTGGACTGTATACATTGGCTGGACTGTTTGACCGTGAAGATACAAGACTCAAGACTTCATCCCATGTTTGGATGGGACTCTCCTTTGCGTGGAAGACAAGCTTGGTGGTTCGGATGTTAGATCTCCATCTTTGTAACCGACTCTGTGTAACCCTAGCCCCCTCCGGTGTCTATATAAACTGGAGGGTTTAGTCTGTAGGACAAGAACAATCAGAATCATAGGCTAGCTTCTAGGGTTTAGCCTCTACGATCTCGTGGTAGATCTACTCTTGTAATACTCATATCATCAAGATCAATCAAGCAGGAAGTAGGATTTTACCTCCATCGAGAGGGCCCGAACCTGGGTAAAACATCGTGTCCCCTGCCTCATGTTACCATTAGCCTTAGACGCACAAATCGGGACCCCCTACCCAAGATCCGCCGGTTTCATTGAGAGTTCCTCTATGTCGTCACTCCAAGGCTCGGTGGCTCCTTCAATCGTCAACAACAACACAGGTAAGGGTGAGACTTTTTTCCCCGGACAGATCTTCGTATTCGACGGCTTCGCACTGTGGGCCAATTCGCTTGGCCATCTGGAGCAAATCAATAGCTACGCCCCTGGCCATCAGGTCATGTTCAGAAACTTGAACTACACGGCCGATATCCGCGGAGACTTGATCTTTGACGGATTAGGGCCTACGCCAGGAGCGCCGAACAGTCATGACGAGCACGGCCTAGACCTGCTGCTCGATAATACCCGGGATATCGCACCTGCAAGAGCTCTGGACCTAAATCCGGGGCAGACCGTGTCGTCCGAAGACGGGTGGATGGACCCCGCGCCGGAGGCCGCATACTCATCCGCGGTAGAGCCGAACATGGACTCCACCCCCAAGGAAGTCTGTATCACTAGACCCCCGGACTTGTGTCCGGCCGTGGGTCCCAGACCACGCACTCCCGAGCCTGCCGAATCTAGTTGGGCTCCAGTAATGGAGTTCACCGCTACGGATATCTTCCAGCATGTCACACCCTAGCTAGTTCATGCATTAGAGTGTTGCATCATGTCTATTTTTCTCAACAGAAACTTGAAATGGGGATGACAGAACCCCTAGCCCCCTCTGAAACCAACTAGGGTTTACTAAAAATATTTTCAGTGAACCTGAAATGCCCTTCTAAAATGTCCATCATTTTTGCCTTGGTTCAGAACCTCTGCCAAAAGTGGTGCACAATTTTCTAGGTCATCCTAAGGTCTTTGAATTAAATCATAAGTATTTGAGTTTGGGCATTTAAATTATATAAATTATTTTAAATGCTCAAATAATCCCAAACTAAAATGTTCCATGCTGGATATATTACAGTTAATGGCCATGAGCAGTTTGGTGAATTTTGGAGTTGTTTAGGTATTTTTAGTAAGTCCACAAAGTTACAGAATAAATAAAAAAGATAAATAAAAAGAGAGAGAGGGAACTAACCTGGCAGCCCACCAGCCAGCCCACTAGCCAGCCCACCTAGCCGGCCCAGCCCAGCAGCCGCTCCAGCGAGCTGCTTGCCTTCGCCAGGCAGGCAGGCAGGTGCTCGACGGCGGCACCAGCACGCGCCACGCAGCTGCCCGCCGCCCTGCTTCCTCCCCTCGCCTCTCTGCCGACCGGTATGAGCTCCACGTCGCGCCCCGAACCCCGTGGACACATCCATTCTCCCCCTGCCTCTCTCCCTCGCTCTCCCGCTCCATGGCCGACGCCACCGTAGCCGCACCGTTGCCGTAGTCGCGCTCTCCGTCGTCCTTGCACCGTGCCATCGTGTCCAGGAGCTCCGCCGCCCTCCTCTTCTTCGAGCTAGCCTAGCCCCGAGCGCTCGCTTGCCCCGAGGCCTCTGCACCAACCTCGCCCGACTCCACCATCGCCGGAGATCCCCTTCACCGTTACCACCGCACCAGCTCGTCCCCGACCGCACTGTCTGGTTCCTCGAGATCGCCGTGAGCCCAGCTACCTCTCCCCCCTTTCCTTTTTTGCTCTCGAGCCCCGTAGCGACTGCACGTAGCTCACCCGCACGCGCCGCCGTGGAGCTCGTCGCCGACGTGACTCCGGCCACCCACTGGCCACACCACCATGTCCAACGCACTCACCGCACTCGTAGGAACCCATAGCACCTCACCACGAGCCTCGCCGTGTCCCGTAGCCTCGGGTTCATCATCACCCGAACTCCGGCGACCGCCCAAGTCGTCGCTGGCGCCATTTCCGGCCACCCCAAGCTCAACCAACACCATCAAGAGCTGCGGCTTGCTCCCAGCTACACGTAGATGGCCTCCGCCGCTCATTTGGTCGCCGGAATGCACAAAACCACTCTCGCCGCCGCGTTCGGCCTCGCCGGCGGCTAAACGCCGGTGAGTTGACCCTGCTGACCCCTCGTTTGACCACGGGTGGGCCTAGTTTGACCCCCCTAGGTCAATGACTGGTGGGGCCCAACCCTGTTAACTAATCAGGATTAGTTTTAATTGATATTTAGTTAAGCTAATTACACTGACACACGGGACCCATTAGTCAGGGTTGACCTGGACTGTTCTGCTGGACGCTGACGTCATTCTGACGTAATGCTGACGCAGTAATTTATTTACTGGAATTATTATTACACAGGAAATTCCAGTAAATACCACAAACTTCAAAAAATCATAGAAATTAATCTGTAACTCCAAATGCAAAGTTTTATATATGAAAAATGATCAGAAAAATCCAATCTATCCATCTGTACTGGTTTCATGCATGTTTAAACAATTTAACCTGCTGTTTAGTGCAGAACAAGATAAAGCACTTATAAGGGCCATTTATGAGTTTGAAACTTGAATCTTTGATTCAAAATGGTTCAAACCCATCTGGTCTTAGTTGCATTAGCCCAATACACTCATTTTGCCATGTTTCATGCATGCATCATTTTGTTGCATATTGTTTGGTGATGTTTGTGTATCGGTGCTCTTTGCGGCAGGTTCTGCCTCCGAGGAGTACCACGATTACCCTAACGAAGAACAATACCAGTGCATCGACCCATCAGGCAAGCAACCAACCATTTGATCATATCGATACAATCCCATGTTCTCGCTTCTGCTCTCTTTTACTGCATTAAGACAACGCGTTTCAAACTGCTGTGTGCTACGGTAGTTGAACCCATTTCCTCTGCATGACCTGTCATTGCCACAGTAACTAGATGAAACCCACTAGCATGTGTAGGAGTTGATTGAGCCATATGTATGTGTTGTTCCTACCTTGCTATGCCTGCTATGCTTAGAGTCGTGTCAGGTCTGGTTCATCTGGGTGATGGGCTAGAGTGAAATGATCATGCCGGTAATGAGAGTGATGTGTTGAACACGATTTGGTAAAGGTATCGATGAGAGGCCATGTAGGAGTACATGGTGGGTTGTTTCATTGAAGCCGACCTTAAGCACTGAGATCTGTATGTGTGATTTAAGATTCAGCTACTACCATGCATTGGGCCCTGAAATATGACCCCGCTCGACTTCTTATTCACCCTAGTCCTCTGTCCAGGAGTTGCAAGTAGTTTCTGGTGTTTGTAGCTTACTGGAGGCCGTGGACAGCGCTGACCCGCGGGGTGGGCTGTGATGCGGTAGGTACGTGGCCGGGTACCGGGCACCCGTTAGGTGTCTCGGAACCCTGTACACATCGTTCGGGGCCGTATGTGGAAACCTCGGCCGGACTCCCTGCGGATGGAACCTGAATAGGCGATAAACCTGGACTAGAGACTTAGGTGTTTAGGTAGGTCGTGGTCCACACCCACGTCGGCTTTCGCTTGAAGTCTGCCGAGCACATGTCGTGTGCAGACGCTAAGTGGTGGAAACATGTATGAAGAAGTACACCCCTGCAGGGTTAACATTATCTATTCGAATAGCCGCGTCCGCGGTAAAGGACTACTTGGTTGCCTATACAGTTCATAGACAAGTAAATGGATACTACTAAAAATCTCAAGATAAGCGTGAGTGCCGAGGATGGCTCTTCCGTAGGAAGACGGAGGTGGATCCTCGGTAGTGTATTGAAGTGGTGAGTAGTGGACTCGTGTGCGCAAAACCATTTCAAGTTGGTGTCTCGTAGGATAGCTTAGCCAAGAGTCAAAGCTGGCTTGCTGCAATAACCCCACCAACCCTTCTTGATAATGTGCATGTATGTAGGATCTGATGTAAGTCTTGCTGAGTACCTTTGTACTCATGTTGCTTTAATTACATTTTTTCAGAAGACGCTGCAACCCCTTCTGATGGGTTCTTCGTAGACGTTGACATCGATGAGTAGACTGAGGCCCAGGTGGTGATCCTGAGCTTGTGAAGGACCATGTAGTATAGCCAGGCTTCCCCAAGCCTCTTTTATTTTACTAGTTGTCTGTACTCAGACAAGTTACTTCCGCTGTTGGCTTGTATGCTTGTATGACTTGAATGCTGGGTCGTGTGACCCGTACTTGTGTGTATGCTATGTATGGCTCTCTGAGCCTTTAAATAAGGTACTTGTGTCGTAGAGTCATGTTGTGATGCCTTGTTGTATTTGCACATATCGAGCATATTGTGTGTATGATTGAAATGCTTGGTATGTGTGGGATCTGACTATCTAGTTGTTTATCCTTAGTAGCCTCTCTTATCGGGAAATGTCTCCTAGTGTTTCCACTGAGCCTTGGTAGCTTGCTACTGCTCCGGAACACTTAGGCTGGCCGGCATGTGTCCTTCTTCGTTCCTGTGTCTGTCCCTTCGGGGAAATGTCACGCGATGGATACCGGAGTCCTGTTAGCCCGCTACAGCCCGGTTTACCGGAGTCCTGCTAGCCCAGTGCTACAGCCCGGATTCACTTGCTGATGACCGACACGTTCGATGCTGGGTCATGGATGCCTGTCCCTGTAAGTCTGTGCCACTTTGGGTTTACGACTAGCCATGTCAGCCCGGGCTCCTTACCATATGGATGCTAGCGACACTATCATATACGTGTGCCAAAAGGCGCAAACGGTCCCGGGCAAAGGTAAGACGACACCCGTGGGAATACCGTGCGTGAGGCCGCAAAGTGATATGAGGTGTTACATGCTAGATCGATGTGGCATCGAGTCGGGGTCCTGACAGCGTTGGCATCAGAGCCGGACTGCCTGTAGGTTCTCCAAGCCAAACTGGTCGATGTTGAGTCTAGAAATGCTTTAGTTATATGTAGGGGAATTGATTGTGGGATGGAACGTAAGGCTCTTTTTACTCCTTTACCTCATGGCATTCTGATCTGAGTCAGTCTATTCTTCCACCGGGGGTTAAGGAATTAGGATCTCTTCTCTCTATCAGGTTCACGTGTTACTAATCAGTAGTACCTTATAGGTTTGATGGTTACAAGCCTAGTTCAGTTCTACTACCCCATTATGTGCTAAGATGGACCCAGAACCTTGATATGATGTTGTTGAGTGTCTATGCAATTCTTTGCAAAATGCCTCAAAATCCTTTTTGAGCATTTACAGCCGTTATGCTGTCCAATTTCTGCTAGGAATTCTAATGTCTTGTGTTTATCATGTTCCAGATGGCTTCCCGTCCTCAGAATCAAGTGGTTCGTTTGACTCGATGCCTAGATGTACCCGGCCATACTGCCATGTTGGTCAGGGTAATGACTGAGGCAGGATACCGTTGGTATCCTGAGTACACGGTCGAAGAGCAATTCCGAGACTTTAATCAAAGTCAATATTTTTGCACTGTCAGGATATTTCCATCTTATCCTGGATCTACCGAGCCCCTCCACTGCTCCTATGGACTCGGGGTTACTATTGAGATGGATGTGCAGGATGCTGCCTACTCTATGATGACCATCATGCGAGTCAGGACTAGCCTATTTCGGGACTCCGACTTCCGATATATGCCAGCTTCACTCCCGGGAGCACAAGGGTATCTCCAGGCTATCTATGCTGACTCCACTCAGGAGGACTCACTAACTCGCACCACTGCACAGTTGCTTGAAGACAAGGACCGTGAAAATCGGGCCTTGAGACTGGAGCTTTTCAATACCCATGCTGATCATTGGGCCACTTTGACTCGGTTTGCACTGGCTGTGCAAGCGGGATATATGGATATGCGAGATCTCTATCCTGTGAGATCTGCTCTGCCAGACATGATGGATTGGCGTGATGTAGGAGGCATCACCCCACCTCGTGGTCCCCGCAGGCCACCATTTGTTGGTCCAAGACCTCATCCTAGCCCCTATGGTCCACAAGCTCCACGGGACCGACTGTTTCCGGATGATCACGTTGAGCTTCCAGGCTATGGTGGTGACTTCTATGAGGACTACTACGGAGCTGTCTGAGTTAGTAGTAGTATCACTAGTAATGTAATAGTTGTATTTCCACTGTCCTGCGTGACTCGTGGGATATGACTTAGCTTGTACCACCTTTCCGGAGGTGTAGAAAAATAATGTATAGGAGCTTGGAATGCCCCCTGAGATGTAATCTTCCTTTCACCGTAGTAGTACTTTGTTTGGTTTTGTACTAAACCTTGTATGGTGTGTATGACGATGGAATAAAAGAAGCAGTTTCTGTATCTACCATGTCATACGGATGATCATCTTACATTCCAAGTTATCCATTACATTCTACATTTCTATGTCAGAATCTTATCATCCTGGACTAAACCATTGTCTTGTTTTCCTAGGATGGTTAACACCCGCACCAACCCTGCTCCCCCAGAGCAGGCCGAAGGCAGCAGAGTTGGGGAAACAAACCTGCCTCACCCTCCTTCTCTGGCCGAGGTTATGCTGGAAGCCGAGAGAAACAAGCGGGAGACCAACCGTTTGTTGGAGCGCATCGAGCAAAACACAGCACACCATCAGAGGAATAACTTGGTGTCGCTCAACGACTTCATCAAGTTACATCCACCCACCTTCCACCACTCCGTCGAGCCTCTCGACGCTGATGACTGGCTTCGCAGTATTACTCACAAGCTACGCTCTGCACTCATAGCTGAGGCTGACAAGGTCACATTTGCTGCATATCATCTTGAAGGCCCCGCCAGTCTCTGGTGGGAGAACTATGGAGCCATGCGCCCAGTGGGCCAGGTCACTACTTGGGCTGAATTCAGCGAGGCTTTCTGTGAACATCACATTCCGGAGGGTCTTATGGACCGTAAACGTGAGGAGTTCTGCAGTTTCACTCAAGGTCAACTCTCTGTGGATGCATACAGCAGGGAGTTCGGTAACCTAGCACGTTATGCAACTGAGGAAGTTTCCACTGATGCCAAGAAGCAAGCAAGGTTCCGCAAGGGACTTAGCCTTGAGCTTCGCCGTGACCTCCGTCTGCATGAGTGCACATCTTTTCAGAAGCTTGTTAACAAGGCCATCAGTGCTGAGTCTGGTCAGTCTGATTATGAAGCAACACGCAAGCATGGCCGCGACATGGGTTCCTCATCCGGTGCTGGTCCACAGAAGCGCCGGGTGTGGGTGCCTAACACTGCCCTGCCACCCAGGTTCACACCGAGGCCATCCTATCAGGCGCCTCGTCCAGCTCAACAGTATGCACCAGCCAATCCCTATGGTGGGCCAACCAACAATGCTCCTCCACGCACCAGCTCCGTGACATGCTTCAAGTGTGGGGAATCGGGCCACTACCTGCGCGAGTGTCCCCAGACCAACCCCAACCAGTCTGGAAAAGCTGTTGGCCGTGGCAAGCCGATAGGGAAAGTGTTCTACGCCAAGCCGGCCACCGCTGCACGTGGCCATGTCAACTGTATCTCTGCTGAAGAAGCTCAAGAGGATCCAAACGTCGTTCTTGGTACGCTCCTTGTTAATTGCCACCCGGCATCTGTTCTTTTCGATACTGGAGCATCTCATTCATTCATATCCGAAAACTATGCTCGTCTGCATAACACCGCATTCTGTGACATGCCTCCACTATGGAAATTCTACTCCTGGTTCTAGATGGCAAACCTCTAGAGTAAGCCATGGGAATGAAATTCAAGTCGACAGACTTGTTTTTCTCGCATCTTTGATAGCTCTCAAATCTTCGGATATTAATATCATCTTGGGTATGGACTGGATGTCAGCCCATCATGCCAAGATTGATTGCTTCTCTAGGACTGTTCAACTCACACATCCTTCGGGAAAGATAGTCAATGTCTTGACCCGAGTAGCCAAGCGACAGCTATATTCTCTTAACGCCAGTCCTTTGCCAGACCTCGAAGACGTTCCGGTAGTTCGTGACTTTCCAGATGTCTTTCCAGAGGAATTGCCAGGTGTTCCACCTGACAGAGATGTCGAGTTCGTGATAGATCTCATTCCAGGAACTGTCCCAATTTCTAGAAGACCCTATAAGATGGCACCACTAGAACTAGCCGAGCTTAAGAAACAACTCGATGAGTCCTTGAAAAAGGGTTTCATACATCCTAGTTCGTCTCCATGGGCTTGTCCCGTTCTCTTCGTCAAGAAGAAGGATGGTACAGATCGGATGGTTGTAGATTATCGACCAGTCAACCTGGTCACAATCAAGAACAAGTATCCGCTCCCCAGGATCAACGATCTGTATGATCAGCTCGCTGGATCCTCAGTCTTCTCCAAAATGGATTTGAGGTTGGGCTACCATCAAATCAAAATCAGGAACGGGGACATTCCTAAAACGGCCTTTGTTACTCGTTATGGCCAATACGAGTACACCGTCATGTCCTTCGGTTTAACCAATGCTCCCGCCACTTTCTCTCGGTTAATGAACTCAATCTTCATGGAGTATTTGGATAAGTTCGTCGTGGTTTACCTCGATGATATACTCATCTACTCCAAGAACGAGGAAGAACATGCTGAGCATCTAAGGTTAGTGTTGATGAAACTTCGAGAGCATCGCCTTTATGCCAAATTTTCTAAATGCGAATTTTGGTTGCCAGAAGTGACCTATCTAGGACATGTAATTTCTGGTAAGGGTATTGCTGTCAATCCCGAGCGAGTTCAAGCCGTCCTTAATTGGACTCCACCTGAATCGGTCAAGCAAGTTCGGAGTTTCCTTGGCTTAGCGAGCTATTGTCGCCGCTTTGTCGAGAACTTCTCCAAGGTTGCCAAACCTCTAACTGAACTCCTCAAGAAAGATAAAAAGTTCGAGTGGACTCCACAATGTGAGCACAGCTTTCAGGAACTGAAAAGACGCCTGACATCTGCTCCCGTACTGGTACCACCAGATTTCTCTAAGGACTTTGTTATCTATTGCGACGCCTCGCGACAAGGACTAGGTTGCATTCTTATGCAAGATCGTCACGTAATTGCTTATGCTTCACGGCAATTGCACCCACATGAGGAGAATTACCCTACTCATGATCTAGAGCTTGCAGCTGTAGTCCATGCACTTAAAACCTGGCGACATTACCTCCTCGGTAATCGTTGCAAAATCTTCACCGATCATCAAAGTCTGAAGTATATATTCACCCAACCGGATTTGAATCTCAGGCAAAGACGTTGGGTCGAGTTGATCACAGATTTCGACTTAGGGATAACTTACACCCCAGGAAAAGCCAATGTCATGGCTGATGCACTAAGTCGTAAATCTTATTGTAACAATCTGATGCTACAACAAAGTCAACCGCTTCTACATGAGGAATTTCGGAAACTTAATCTTCACATCGTTCCTCAAGGATTTCTTTCCACCTTGGTGGCGAAACCTACTCTTACGGATCAAATCATCGCTGCCCAAAAACGAGATAAAGGAATATCTAAGATCAAGGAGAACATTGCTAGCGGAGATGCTAAATGTTTCTCTACAAATGATCATGGTGTTGTGTACTTTGAGAACCGTCTAGTGGTTCCCAAAAACCAACATTTACGGCAGTTGATCCTTAAGGAAGCTCATGAATCTCCTCTCACCATTCATCCCGGTAGCACTAAGATGTATCAGGACCTACGCCAGAGGTTCTGGTGGACTAGGATGAAGAGAGACATTGCTCAGTTTGTTGCTAGTTGCAACGTCTGTCGCCGTGTAAAAGCAGAGCATCAACGGCCTGCTGGCACCCTTCAACCCTTAGCTATTCCTGAATGGAAATGGGATAAAATTGGTATGGATTTCATCACCGGTTTTCCCAGGACCAAGAGAGGGAATAACGCTATCTTCGTCGTTATCGATTGTCTCTCCAAAGTGGCCCATTTCCTACCTGTTCGCGAGAGTATAACTGCTAGTCAGCTAGCAGACTTGTATATCTCCCGGATAGTATCCCTCCATGGTGTTCCACTGGAAATTAACTCGGATCGAGGAAGTCTCTTCACCTCTCGATTTTGGGAAAGTTTCCAAAATGCTATGGGAACCCGCCTTTCCTTTAGCACTGCTTTTCACCCTCAATCAAGTGGTCAAGTAGAACGTGTCAACCAGATCCTAGAAGACATGCTTCGAGCTTCTGTTATCTCATTCGGAATGGATTGGGAGAAATGCCTTCCATTTGCCGAATTTGCTTATAACAACAGCTATCAATCTAGCTTGGGTAAAGCCCCTTTTGAAATTCTCTATGGACGAAGGTGTCGAACACCCCTTAACTGGTCAGAAACCGGGGAAAGACAATTCTTTGGCCCGGACATGATCCAGGAAGCGGAAGAGCAAGTTCGCGTCGTTCGTGAAAAGTTGAAAACAGCCCAATCTCGTCAAAAGAGTCAATATGACCGAAAACATAAGGCTATGACTTTTGAGGTTGACGAGAAGGCTTACCTTCGGGTTACTCCTCTGAAGGGAACCCATCGTTTCGGTATCAAAGGCAAATTGGCTCCTCGCTACATTGGACCCTTTCGCATTCTCGCTAAACGAGGAGAAGTTGCCTACCAATTGGAACTACCTCCGCATCTCTCCAGAGTCCACGATGTCTTCCACGTTTCTCAACCAGGCGTTGCTTCTCGGATCCTATCCGTGGAGTGGACCACGAAACGCTTGATCTTCAAGATAACCTCACGTATCAAGAGTACCCCGTTCGTATCCTCGATCAAGCCGAGCGTACCACTGGACGCCGTACTATCAAGTTTCTCAAGGTTCAATGGTCGCACCATTCTGAGAAGGAAGCAACTTGGGAAAGGGAGGATCGTCTTCGACTTGAGTACCCCGCCTTCTTTCCTGAGGAACCTAAATCTCGGGATCGAGATTCTTTTGAGTGGGGGTGAGTTGTCACACCCTAGCTAGTTCATGCATTAGAGTGTTGCATCATGTCTATTTTTCTCAACAGAAACTTGAAATGGGGATGACAAAACCCCCAACCCCCTCTGAAACCAACTAGGGTTTACTAAAAATATTTTCAATGAAACTGAAATGCCCTTCTAAAATGTCCATCATTTTTGCCTTGGTTCAGAACCTCTGCCAAAAGTGGTGCACAATTTTCTAGGTCACCCTAAGGTCTTTGAATTAAATCATAAGTATTTGAGTTTGGGCATTTAAATAATATAAATTATTTTAAATGCTCAAATAATCCCAAACTAAAATGTTCCATGCTGGATATATTACAGTTAATGGCCATGAGCAGTTTGGTGAATTTTGGAGTGTTTAGGTATTTTTAGTAAGTCCACAAAGTTACAGAATAAATAAAAAAGATAAATAAAAAGAGAGAGAGGGAACTAACCTGGCAGCCCACCAGCCAGCCCACTAGCCAGCCCACCTAGCCGATCCAGCCCAGCAGCTGCTCCAGCGAGCTGCGTGCCTTCGCCAGGCAGGCAGGCAGGTGCTCGACGGTGGCACCAGCACGCGCCACGCAGCTGCCCGCCGCCCTGCTTCCTCCTCTCGCCTCTCTGCCGACCGGTATGAGCTCCACGTCGCGCCCCGAACCCCGTGGACACATCCATTCTCCCCCCGCCTCTCTCCCTCGCTCTCCTGCTCCATGGCCGACGCCACCGTAGCCGCACCGTCGCCGTAGTCGTGCTCTTCGTCGTCCTTGTGCCGTGCCGTCGTGTCCAGGAGCTCCGCCGCCCTCCTCTTCTTCGAGCTAGCCGAGCCCTGAGCGCTCTCTTCCCCGAGGCCTCTGCACCAACCTCGCCCGACTCCGCCATCGCCGGAGATCCCCTTCGCCGTCACCACCGCACCAGCTCGTCCCCGACCGCACCGTCTGCCCCTCGAGACCGCCGTGAGCCCAGCTACCTCTCCCCCCTTTCCTCTCTCGCTCTCGAGCCCCGTAGCGACTGCACGTAGCTCACCCGCACGCCGCCGCCGCTGGAGCTCGTCGCCGACGTGACTCCGGCCACCCACTGGCCACACCACCATGTCCAACGCACTCACCGCACTCGTAGGAACCCGTAGCACCTCACCACGAGCCACGCCGTGTACCGTAGCCTCGGGTTCATCATCACCTGAACTCCGGCGACCACCCAAGTCGTCGCTGGCGCCGTTTCTGGCCACCCCGAGCTCAACCAACACCACCAAGAGTTGCGGCTTGCTCCCAGCTACACGTAGATGGCCTCCGCCGCTCATTTGGTCGCCGGAATGCACAAAACCACTCTCGTCGCCGCGTTCGGCCTCGCCGGCGGCTAAACGCCGGTGAGTTGACCCTGCCGACCCCTCGTTTGACCACGGGTGGGCCCAGTTTGACCCCCCTGGGTCAATGACAGGTGGGCCCCAGCCCTATTAACTAATTAGGATTAGTTTTAATTAATATTTAGTTAAGCTAATTACACTGACACACGGGACCCACTAGTCAGGGTTGACCTGGACTGTTCCATTGACCGCTGATGTCATTCTGACGTAATGCTGACGTAGTAATTTATTTACTGGAATTATTTTTACTCAGGAAATTCCAGTAAATACCACAAACTTCAAAAAATCATAGAAATTAATCTATAACTCCAAATGCAAAGTTTAATATATGAAAAATGATCAGACAAATCCAATCTATCCATCTGTACTGGTTTCATGCATGTTTAAACAATTTAACCAGCTGTTTAGTGCAGAACAAGATAAAGCACTTATAAGGGCCATTTATGAGTTTAAAACTTGAATCTTTGATCCAAAATGGTTCAAACCCATCTGGTCTTAGTTGCATTAGCCCAATACACTCATTTTGCCATGTTTCATGCATGCATCATTTTGTTGCATATTGTTTGGTGATGTTTGTGTATCGGTGCTCTTTGCGGCAGGTTCTGCCTCCGAGGAGTACCACGATTACCCTAACGAAGAACAATACCAGTGCATCGACCCATCAGGCAAGCAACCAACCATTTGATCATATCGATACAATCCCATGTTCTCGCTTCTGCTCTCTTTTACTGCATTAAGACAACACGTTTCAAACTGCTGTGTGCTACGGTAGTTGAACCCATTTCCTCTGCATGACCTGTCATTGCCACAGTAACTAGATGAAACCCACTAGCATGTGTAGGAGTTGATTGAGCCATATGTATGTGTTGTTCCTACCTTGCTATGCCTGCTATGCTTAGAGTCGTGTCAGGTCTGGTTCATCTGGGTGATGGGCTAGAGTGAAATGATCATGCTGGTAATGAGAGTGATGTGTTGAACATGATTTGGTAAAGGTATCGATGAGAGGCCATGTAGGAGTACATGGTGGGTTGTTTCATTGAAACCGACCTTAAGCACTGAGATCTGTATGTGTGATTTAAGATTCAGCTACTACCATGCATTGGGCCCTGAAATATGACCCCGCTCGACTTCTTATTCACCCTAGTCCTCTGTCCAGGAGTTGCAAGTAGTTTCTAGGTGTTTGTAGCTTACTGGAGGCCGTGGACAGCGCTGACCCGCGGGGTGGGCTGTGATGCGGTAGGTACGTGGCACGGTGTACCGGATACCCGTTAGGTATCTCGGGAACCCTGTACACATCGTTCGGGGCCGTATGTGGAAACCTCGGCCGGACTCCCTGCGGATGGAACCTGGATAGGCGATAAACCTGGACTAGAGACTTAGGTGTTTAGGTAGGTCGTGGTCTACACCCACGTCGGCTTTCGCTTGAAGTCTGCCGAGCACATGTCGTGTGCAGACGCTAAGTGGTGGAAACATGTATGAAGAAGTACACCCCTGCAGGGTTAACATTATCTATTCGAATAGCCGCGTCCACGGTAAAGGACTACTTGGTTGCCTATACAGTTCATAGACAAGTAAATGGATACTACTAAAAATCTCAAGATAAGCGTGAGTGCCGAGGATGGCTCTTCCGTAGGAAGACGGAGGTGGATCCTCGGTAGTGTATTGAAGTGGTGTGTAGTGGACTCGTGTGCGCAAAACCATTTCAAGTTGGTGTCTCGTAAGATAGCTTAGCCAAGAGTCAAAGCTGGCTTGCTGCAATAACCCCACCAACCCTTCTTGATAATGTGCATGTATGTAGGATCTGCTGTAAGTCTTGCTGAGTACCTTTGTACTCATGTTGCTTTAAATTACATTTTTTTCAGAAGACGCTGCAACCCCTTCTGATGGGTTCTTCGTAGACGTTGACATCGATGAGTAGACTGAGGCCCAGGTGGTGATCCTGAGCTTGTGAAGGACCATGTAGTATAGCCAGGCTTCCCCAAGCCTCTTTTATTTTACTAGTTGTCTGTACTCAGACAAGTTACTTCCGCTGTTGGGTTGTATGCTTGTATGACTTGAATGCTGGGTCATGTGACCCGTACTTGTGTGTATGCTATGTATGGCTCTCTGAGCCTTTAAATAAGGTACTTGTGTCGTAGAGTCATGTTGTGATGCCTTGTTGTATTTGCACATATCGAGCATATTGTGTGTATGATTGAAATGCTTGGTATGTGTGGGATCTGACTATCTAGTTATTTATCCTTAGTAGCCTCTCTTATCGGGAAATGTCTCCTAGTGTTTCCACTGAGCCTTGGTAGCTTGCTACTGCTCCGGAACACTTAGGCTGGCCGGCATGTGTCCTTCTTCATTCCTGTGTCTGTCCCTTCGGGGAAATGTCATGCGATGGATACCGGAGTCCTGTTAGCCCGCTACAGCCCGGTTTACCGGAGTCCTGCTAGCCCAGTGCTACAGCCCGGATTCACTTGCTGATGACCGACACGTTCGATGCTGGGTCATGGATGCCTTTCCCTGTAAGTCTGTGCCACTTTGGGTTTACGACTAGCCATGTCAGCCCGGGCTCCTTACCATATGGATGCTAGCGACACTATCATATACGTGTGCCAAAAGGCACAAACGGTCCCGGGCAAAGGTAAGATGACACCCGTGGGAATACCGTGCGTGAGGCCGCAAAGTGATATGAGGTGTTACATGCTAGATCGATGTGGAATCGAGTCGGGGTCCTGACACAGCACATGCTCGATCACATCGATCCCGAGGGCCGAACTCACCAACCTGCCTCCGGAGAAGAGCACAGTCCGGATGCATTCATCATCCCGGAAAAACGTCTGGAACGAGATAACCTCCACAGCAGGCTTATGGACACTGCGATAAGCCTAAAGAAGCAGAAGCAAAGGCTTAGGGCCGTGCAGGAAATGCTCAATCGCATATGGAATAAAGTGCTAGACACTGAAGAAAAATATGGCGATGATCGCCACATAAACAGCGACCCAAAGCGCAAGCTACTGCCAGAATTCGATGATGAGGCCATTCCGCCGAAGAACAATACGGCCAGTAGGCCAGACCAACCACTTCATGACCGCAATAGAGCAGCTACTGACACCACACACGATTTATGCGATCTCTTGGACAAAAATGCCGGCGCGACCAGGTCCATGTTTGGATCTAGAGGACACGCTCCGGCATGGGATCATGGTCACCAAAATGATTAGACTGATCGAATACCAGTTAGGAATCGACACCAGACACAACAACAGTCGACAACATGCCATAACATGTCCAGATACAGAGGGGCTGCGCAACCCCTGTGCTTCACCGAAGAGGTACTGGATCATGAATTTCCATAGGGTTTTAAACCCGTGAACATAGAGGCATATGACGGAACGACAGACCGTGGGGTCTGGATTGAGGATTTTATACTTCATATCCACATGGCTCGTGGGGAAGACCTCCACGCCATCAAATACCTTCCCCTCAAGTTGAAGGGACCAACTCGTCACTAGTTGAAAAGCCTCCCCGGAAATTCGATCGGAAGTTGGGAGGAACTTGAGGACGCTTTCAGGGCCAACTTTCAAGGGACCTATGTCCGACCTCCAGACGCTGACGATTTAAGTCACATAACACAACAACCCGGAGAGTCAGACCGCAAGCTTTGGAATAGATTCCTCACTAAGAAGAATCAAATTGTCGATTGTTCAGATGCCGAAGCCCTAGCGGCCTTCAGGCACAGTATCCGAGATGAATTGCTCGCCAGACACCTCGGCCAAGAAAAGCCGAGGACAATGGCAGCCTTAACAAGCCTTATGACCCGCTTCTACACGGGTGAAGACAGCTAGCTGGCCCGCAGAGGCACCAGCGACCCGGGCACATCCGAAATCAGGGATGGAAACGGGAAGCCATGACGCAATAGAAACAAGCATCGAAACAAGGAAGAAAGTCTGGACAACATGGCGGTCAACACCGGATTCAGGGGCTCTCGACCCGGTCAACAAAAGAAGCCATTTAAAGACAGCAAAGAGGGACCGTCCAGCCTGAACAATGTCCTGGACAGACTGTGCCAAATTCATGGCACCCTCGAAAAACCTGCGAACCACACTCACAGAGAATGTTGTGTCCTTAAGCAGGCCGGCAAGTTAAATGCCAAACACAAGGGAAGGGAAACACCAAGTGAAGATGAGGATGAGCCTCGCCAGCCGAACATGGAGTGACAGAAAAAATTCCCACCAGAGGTAAAAACAGTAAACATGGTCTACGCGACTCACAAACGCGCGCTCAAAGACACATACGCTGTAGAGCCCGTTGTCCCCAAACTCAACCCCTGGTCGGCCTGTCCGATCACCTTTGATCATAGGGACCACCCGACTGGTATGCGGCACGGAGGATCGGCTGCCTTGGTACTCGACCCAATAATCGACGGATACCATCTCACTCGTGTCCTCATGGACAGCGTTAGTATTCTCAATCTAATATATCAGGACACTACCTGCAGGATGGGGATAGACCCATCCAGAATCAGCCAAAGTAACACCACCTTTAAAGGGGTGATACCAGGAGTTGAGGCCCGTTTCAGGGGCTCCCTCGTACTACAGGTGATATTTGGTTCTCCGAACAACTTCAGAAGCGAAGAATTACTCTTCACCATCGCTCCCACCCGAAGTGGTTATCATGCATTGCTCGGAAGAACAGCCTTCGCTCGCTTCAATGCAGTACCGCACTACGCCTACCTTAAACTCAAGATGCCCAGTCCATGTGGCGTCATCACCGTCAGCGGAAATACAGAGCGTTCCTTACATGCGGAAGAGTATGTGGCAGCTCTAGCAGCCGGACACTAAGCGGCCTCTCCTATCAGAATGCATGATCGGTTGTTAAGACCACGGACATGGTTAGATGAGTCCGGCACACCACCCCCGGTAACAGCCCAGATAAAACAGAGCTGGGTCCTATACATGTAATCCCATAGAGGGCATCAGGGGCTGCAAACATGCAATAAAGCCCACCTTTTTGCTTGGCCTTACTAACATGCCAATGTCTTACACCCCTACTATCCATTGATAATAATCAATTCTTCGCACGATCACGCCGTACTCTTTTACATGAGTTTTCCTCTTTACAGACACCATTCGTGCGACACCCTACCAGGACACGACACAATGGAGACAAAGGCGCAGACGTGCAGCAGGGCCCCGCTCAAAGGTTTCTCTTTAGATTAAGCCCCTGTGTAAACCTTCTTTATTGTCTCTTGTTGCTTGACATCCCATGGGTATTCTATACACCCACAAGGGATACTGGCGTGATTGGCATATCGCCACGACAGACTACTGCACGTACCTGGAAATACAGGGTTCGTAATCAAGGGCACTACTCAGCCCAGTATATGTTATAAAGTCCGAATAGCCTCGGTAGTGTTCGGCGTCGCGAGTTTGGCCTTATATGCATCTGCTCCGAATCATGTCTTTGGTCAAATGTTGGGTTTGCCCGGCTCCTGGTTTTGCTGCCTTATGTTCCGTTTTTATCGGCTAAGGCGGCCAAAGGAGAACTACTGCAATTGTGCCCTGGTTATTCCGGATGAGCACCTCAGTAGAGAAAGCCGAAAACTGACTGTCATGATATAGCGAGAGACTGGTCAACCACTCGAGGACTCATCAGAATCTTTAGGTTAATCCGGATGCACGCGAAGGTACCAGGGGCTACATAGTAGCCCCACCGTCAAACTCCTATGGCTAAGTGAAAGTGTTAAAGCTATATAGTCCGGTTGCCTAGTTCGACATGCGATCACCTCCTTAACAGACCAAGACATTGGATCAAGTGTGATTACGCATCTTTTTGCGAACACCCCCGCATTGTATGCGTGGGGGCTGAAGCCAACGACTGCTAACTTTCAGGTTATATATACATCAAACGGCCGCACAGGAGGCACAATAACACTTTCGGGTGAAAGTATAAACATAGCCTCTATAATTAAAATAAAATTGTTTTTACAACAGAACGATTTGTCACTGGAACATGACACTCTTCGAGCATTGAGCCTCTATTAAACGAGCACCTTCTATTACCTTCTCCAAGTAGTGCTCAGCTGGATCCTGGCTTCCTGCCGGATTCTGGGTTGCAATGATGGTGGCCTCCATATCTGTCCAATATGTTTTAACAAGGGCAAGAGCCATCCACGCACCCTCTATACACGCCGACCTCTTCATGGCATTGATTCCTGATACGGCACCAAGGAATTGTTGCACTAAACCAAAATAACTGTCTGGCTTCGGCCCCTTCAGCCATAGATGGTCTATTACGGACCTCATCGCAAGACCAGATAACCTATGGAGCTCGGCCACAGCGGCCACAGCGGAGTCTAGTTATATTGGAGAGTAGGAATTCTTTTTACTCCTCAGCCCCTTCGTTGCTGTGGTGAGGAATCTTGACATAGGTGTTTTGATTCACTCCTCTTCCCCTTCAAATTTTTCTTTAGGATCACGCGGTTAGTTTTTCGTTCGTTGGTTCTCAGCTCTTTTGATCCGGTGCATTTCCCGTCAAGTTGACTCGAGCCTCTTCATCTTTGCCAAGTTCAATCCTTAGTTTTTTTTCCTTTCCCACCCGCCCACCCTTTTTCTCCTCGGAGCCGGAGTCCGTAATCGAGTATCCATCCTACTCATGTGAAGCCTTTACTTTCTTTCAACCGGTGTTTTCTCTTCAAGACATTCGTCGGTTCCCCCTTCCAAGTTGCCTTTGTTTTCCCGCCCTCCCACCATCTTCTTCCCGGTGCCTGAGTCTGTTTCGAGCATCAATTTCATTCGTGTGGAGCCTCTTCAGTCTTCCCTCAATTATTTCAACCGGTGAATTCTCGTCTCGTTCTTCATTCTTCATCTCTTTTTCTTTTCCGGTGGACTCAATTCAAGTTTTTCGGGTTGATCATATTCTTTTCCTTGGATCAAGTGTTCTCCTTGCTCGTTTGCCTCTTGCCATTCAATCATTCCGTAGTTCGGAAGACATCTCAGGAGATTCGTCTGTGTTCCAATTAATTCGAGGTTGTCACCTCATTCAAATATTTCAATTGTTCCGGCGCATCATCTATCTGTTCAACATCCCTTTCCAACAGTGTTTTCTTTTAGTGGGCCCTAACCCACAGGTCTTTTCCCAGGATCTTACCTGACTCTTCTAATTTCCCGGAGCTATTCTATAATTCTTTTCAAGTGTGACGTAAGAATGGATCCCATCAGTCACATGCCTTCTCCAAGATCGTTTTCAAATTCTTTCATTGTTGGCTCAACCTCTTCGCTTGTCATTCTCCCGGAGCATCTCAGTAATTTTGGTGGTGTTTCCCGTTGTCATTTGAAGACCGAGAAAAAGTTTTTCCTCTAAATCTTGTATGTTCTCTCGAAGTTTCGTGGTTCTAGCTTCATGCTATCCTCGCGAATTATTCCATTTGTCAGATATTCTTTTTCTTACCCATCCAGAGTATGTCAGGAGTTGTTTTACCATTTCTTTTCACCGGAGGCCATCATTCCAGAAGAATTCTTTGTCCTCACATTTCAGCTACCGTTATCCAATTGTCCCGGTGCTTCGTTCAAGTGTTCTTTAATCAGCTCATGATCTCTTTGTTCTCTTGCATCTAATTCCCTTCTAGCATATTGGTTCTTGTAATTCTTCCCGGTGATTCAGTCTGTTTCATCAGTCATTTTCGAATTCTTACGATGGTTCGTTCAAGATTCTTTTTCCTTGATTATCATATTAATTCATTCGTTCTTTCCAATCCTACTAGTGGTTCATGAAGACTTTCTCAAGTTTTGCGCCATATACCCCCCCCCCAGTCCTTTTCAACAAGAATAAGTTGCATGCCAAATCCGTTGCTTGCCATAAATTTATTATGGTGAGGATAGCATAACATAATTATTATTCTTATTTCATCGTCGTCAAGTAATCCCTTCCTTCAGAGTTTGTTCTTGAGGAATAAATTCTAGTTCCAAGTGTTTTCATCTTTTCTTTTCCGGAGTTCAAATTCCCTCGGCCATTTCGTCGGAACCTCCATCTAAATCACCGCAAGGCTCATCTTATTCTTTCATCCTTCATTCTATCTCATCGTCCTTTTGTCACCGGAGATCTTCATGATTTATTTCATTCTTCAAGAGTTAATCAAGATTTTGTTGGTGGAGTTCAAGTATCTTTTCTTCTTGCATCTCGAAGTGCAAATAATTGTTCATTTTCTTCTGAAGTGGAGTTTTGCATTTCTTCATTCTTCTCAGCTATTCATACATTGGTTGTGGTATAATTTCACCTCAAGTTTTGAGTTGTTTTTGATAAGTCCGCAACAAGCTTATTCTTTCGTTGTTGATTTTCTCAACAACTTCGTTCAATCCTTCCTTCTAAGTTCTTTTCATTCAATTCTTTCAATTCCTCCGGAGACATTGCATTGGTCATCTCATCAAGTGCCATCTCATTGGGTGAAGTTCAGGTCTCTTTTCCTTCCATTTTTAGCCGGAGTGTTGCCTAAATCCTTTCAGTCTTATTCGTTTCTTTTCTCGTTCTAACCGGAGTGGTTTCATAGTCTATCTGATTCCGTGAGCTTTTGATTGTCATCATTTTCTCATTTCCTCTTTCTACCCGATTGCTCTCGTGTTGGTTCAACTTCTCTCTTGCATTTCTCATTTCACCTCATCCTTTTCCCTTCCGTCTCGGTCCTAAGATCTCGGGACGAGATCTCTTGTTAGTGGAGGAGAGTTGTAACGCCCCAGATCCAATGCGCCAGGTGTATTACAGTTATTCACCGTTGTTGCCATGTTATTTGCTTGCGTGTTGCATTTTGCCATGTCATCACCTGCATTTTCATCTGCATGTTTTTCAAAACTTGCATTCGTCCGGGTCCTCCCAGTTCTCTCGGTTGTCCGTTTTGAGTCCAGCCACTCTCACACATGTCCGTCGCCCCTCTCAGACCTTGTTTCGTGAGTAGGAGAAAAATGTTCTCGGAATGGCCTGAGGTTTGCCGAGTGGCCTTGGTATAGCACCGGTAGACCGCCGGCAAATTCTCATTCCATTTGGAGGTCGTTTGATGCCCCAACGGTTAACCGCGTAGCCCGAAACCCTCTCTCTATGCAGCCCAGCCCCTCTTCACCACAGCCCATGAGCCCATCCAAACCCCCTCCATTCTCTCGGCCGTTCGATCATGATCATGTAGCAAAAACCGCACCTCATTTGGACACTCCAACCTCCTTCTACCTATAAATATGTGCTCCCCCCGGATATTTCACGCAGATGAAACCCTAGCCCCGCTCCTCCCCGCCGCCGGACATGTCCGCCTCCGCGTCGGATGCGTCCACCGCCACCGCCATGTTGCTCCGGCCAATGAGAGGCCGCCATGTCGCCTTCCCTGCCGCCTCAGCCAACCGGCGCGCGCCACCTCACCCCGCCTCTCTCTCCACCACCGCCGCCGGCCCGCAGGGCCCGTCCGCCGCCGCCACTGGCCCGCGCGCCCCAGTTCCCGTGCCTGTGCGCTGCCCGCCTTCACCGCTGGAGTGCGCCGTCTGTCGGCCTGTCGCCGGCAAGCTCCACCGCCGCCCCCAGGGCCTCGCCGGCGCCGACCACCACCGCCCGACCATGCCCCGCGCCTCTACAGGTCGTGCCCAGCCCGCGCGCCCGCGCCTCCCCTCCGCTCCGGCCCCACCGGCCGTCGCCACCACCTCGCCGGCCACGAGCTCCGGAGAGCTCGCCTCTGCGTCCCGCACCCTCCCTCGGCGGGATCCGGCCGGATCCGGCAAGATCCGGCCCGGACCTCCCCGACCTCTCCCTCGACTCCGGCCGCCGTCCCCATCATCTCCTTCAAGATTCCGGCGAGATCCACCGCGTTGACTCCCCCCCCCCTCGAGGTCGATTTCTTCTGTCCTGAGATTTGCATATTATGTTGCCCTGTTCATCATGCCATAACTTCATGCGTGCTTCTCCAATTTCTGCATATAATGTATAAAATTGTTCATTGTGAGATGCTCTTCATTTTGTTCCATTGAGCCATGATTGTTTGAGTTCATCTTGATGCCATAATTATTCTTGCAAGAGTGCTATATGATGTTAACTGCTGTCTATTAACAGAACTTAGTGATTTGTCTTTTTCATTTCATTTTGTGTGTGCATCTTATGAGCTTGATACCTACATGATTTTGAGATACATCATGCCATATTTACAGTGGTGCAATCCATGTATTTTTTTGTGTCTTGTAGTGAGTGCATCAAGCTCGTGAAGTAGGGTACTTGCTGTTGCTGTTTTGCTAGGCTGAATCTGCTATATCATGATGCTAAGTAAACCTGCTGCTACAAGTCATTCTATGCAGAATCTGGGGATATTCACTAAGTATGTTTTGTTATAAATGTCATTCCCTATCCACCCACGCCCCTGGATGCATTTATGACCTGTTGTAGCTTGTTGTAATCTTGCTCTAAAATTGCTAAATAATGTTGCTGTCCGCCTGTTATCATTAAGTTTAGTTTTGCCATGTCAATAACTAGTGATCCATGTACCCTATGAATTTGCTCTTGCCATGCTTAGCTTCACAAACATGTCTTCTTACTGTTGGTTACCTTTTAATGCCAAGCAATGCTCTATGGTGAGTTGTACAAGCTCACCAACATGCCTACTTATCGTTGTTCCTGCCATGTCTGAATCTCACATATCACTTGCCATGTTTGCATGGACGCTACCATCTTTTCTGTTGATCTTTGGGATAAGTTCAGTAAGGGAGTACTATTCTTTGTCTTTAGTATCAGCATGCCATCTATTTTTTTGCCATGTTAAGTTCCTGTAACATGTTGTTTGATAGCTCTAAACATTGCAACCTGATGTTATTTTCTGCTAAGTCTGAAACTGTTATAATTTGCAATTTTGCCATGTCCTTTTGAGCATGTTATAGTGCTTTCTGGAGATAGCTCAGTGTTCATGTTTTGTAATGCTTTACCTGTACTTCATGCCCATGCCTTTTGTTTTCATGTTGAGATGTTGTAGCATATTGTTTTGATGCTTGATAGATGGCTAGTTGCTGTTTTGGACAGCTTGTCCTTTAAACTTGTCTCATGTGTATGTGTTGAACGGTTGCTCCATTTTGAGTGTGCTCTATATGAAACTTCCTTGATTTTGCATGTAGTTTCATATTATCATGTTGCATCCTTGTTTTGAGGTGTTTACTTGATGTGTGGATGCATTTTGCATAAATGCCATGTTTAACTTGTTTTGCTCATATCTTCTAGGTCGTAGCTCTGAATTAAATGAACTTTATATGTAACTTGACTAAAATCTCGTGTAGTTCATCTTGGTGCATCTTAACTTGCTGTTTAACAACTTGAACATAAGGTTTATTCAGTTCTGGACCAATTTCTAAATTTGCATATGAGGACTTATCGGAATTGTTATATGTTGTTTCCGGCCTCATTTAACCTTGCTTTGATGTGTTGTTCTTGTATGCATCATCTCTTGCCATGAGTAGCTTCATGTAGTATTGTCTTGCATCATACTTGGTTGAGCATCATGTCATGTATATGTGTGGTGTGTTTACCATGTTGTGCGCTTCTTCTCGATAGTTCCTATTTCGTTGCGATCGTGAGGATTCATTCATCTACGCTTGGTTTGGCTTCATCCGTTCGTCTTCTTCATGGACTCGTTCTTCTTCCTAGCGGGATTCCAGGCAAGATGACCGTCACTCTGGATCTCACTACTATCATTGCTAAGCTAGTTGCTTCGTTCTATCGCTTTGCCGCATTACCTACCACTTGCTTATCAAGCCTCCCAAATTGCCATGAACCTCTAACCTTTGTCACCCTTCCTAGCAAACCATTGTTTGGCTATGTTACCGCTTTTGCTCAGCCCCTCTTATAGCGTTGCTAGTTGCAGGTGAAGATGAAGATTGCTCCATGTTGGATTATGTTTATGTTGGGATATCACAATATCTCTTAATATTATTAATGCATCTATATACTTGGTAAAGGGTGGAAGGCTCGGCCTGATGCCTGGTGTTTTTTTTACACTCTTGCCGCCCTAGTTTCCGTCATATCGATATTATGTTCCTGGATTTTGCGTCCCTAACGTGGTTGGGTGATTTATGGGACCCCCTTGACAGTTTGCCTTGAATAAAACTCCTCCAGCAAGGCGCAACATTGGTTTTACCATTTGCCTACCACATATACCTTTCCCTTGGGATTAATTAATCCGATCGTGGCCTGAGACGAGATACGCGCGGCTACTATCAGGGTTTCGGCACGCCAGGAGGTCTTGCTGGTCTTGTTTTACCATTGTTGAAATGTCTTGTAAAATGGGATTCCAAGACTAATCGGGTCTTCCTGGGAGAAGGAATATCCTTCATTGACCGTGAGAGCTTGTGATGGGCTAAGTTGGGAGACCCCTGCAGGGTACAAACTTTCGAGAGTCGTGCCCGCGGTTATGTGGCAGATGGGAATTTGTTAATATTCGGTTGTAGAGAACTTGACACTTGGTTTAATTAAAACGCATCAATCACGTGTGTAGCCGTGATGGTCTACTTTCGGCGGAGTCCGGGAAGTGAACACGGTTTGGGTTGTGTTTGACGTAAGTAGAAGTTCAGGATCACTTCTTGATCATTGCTAGCTTCATGCCGTTCCGTTTGCTCTCTTCTCGCTCTTATTTGCGTATGTTAGCCACCATATATGCTTAGTCGCTGCTGCAACCTCACCACTTTACCCCTTCCTTACCCATTAAGCTTTGCTAGTCTTGATACCCATGGTAATGGGATTGCTGAGTCCTCGTGGCTCACAGATTACTAGAACAACAGTTGCAGGTACAGGTTATGTGATGATCTTGACGCGAGAGAGATGTTACTTGTTTTGGATTTCTTCTTCTGCTTCTTCTTCGATCAGGGGATAGGTTCCGGGTCGGCAGCCTGGGCTAGCAGGGTGGATGTCGTTTGAGTTTCTATTTGTGTTTCATCCGTAGTCGGACGATGCTCTTGTGTATGATGATGTTGTATTCGTGTGGCATTGTATGCCTCTTGTATGTATCCCCATCTATTATGTAATGTTGATGCAATGATATCCACCTTGCAAAAGCGTATCAATATGTGGTTCTATCCTTGGTGGGACCTTCGAGACTCTTTAGGATAGTATCGCATATTGGGCGTGACAGTCTTTTGCATTTAGTTTTCATGTTTCTTTTATGCACCATGCTGGTATGAGATAGTCCTTGGTTGATTTATATAATGCTCATTGCACTTCACTTACATCTATTGAGTATGGCTTTATAGAATGCTTCACGTGCTTCACTTATATCATATGTAGTTTGGATTGCTTGTTTCTCTTCACATAGAAAACCGCCATTTGCAGAATGCTCTTTTGCTTCACTTATATTTGTTAGAGCAGGGGCATATCTTTTGTAGAAAGAATTAAACTCTCTTGCTTCACTTATATCAATTTAGAGAGATGACAGGAATTGGTCATTTACATGGTTAGTCATAAAATCCTAAATAAACTTGTAGATCGCTGAATATGATATGTTTGATACCTTGCAATAGTTTTGCCATATAGTGATGATAATATGTGGGAGGTACTAGTAGATGGTTGTGTTTAGTAAGGATGTTGGTGTTAAGGTTTGTGATTCCCGAAGCATGCACGTATGGTCTACTAACTATGTAACCAAATTGGCGTGCATTGTATTTTGATTGTTTATCTTTGCGTGAAGGTCGGGGGCACGCGATGGTTAACTCCTACCAACCTCCCCCGTAGGAGCATGCATGTAGTACTTTGTTTCAATGGCTTTTAAATTTTTGCAATAAGTATGTGAGTTCTTTATGACTAATGTTGAGTCCATGGATTATACGCACTCTCACCTTTCCATCATTGCTAGCCTCTTCGGTACCGTGCATTGCCCTTTCTCACCCTGAGAGTTGGTGCAAACTTCGCTGGTGCATCCAAACCCCATGATATGATTCGCTCTATCACACATAAGCCTCCTTATATCTTCCTCAAAACAGCAACCATACCTACCTATCATGGCATTTCCATAGCCATTCTGAGATATATTGTCATGCAACTTCCATCATCATCATATACATGACTTGAGCATTTATTGTCATTTTGCTTTGCATGATCGTAAGATAGCTAGCATGATGTTTTCATTGCTTGTCCGTTTTTTGATGTCATTGCTATGCTAGATCATTTCACATCCCGGTACACCGCCGGAGCCATTCATATAGAGTCATATCTTTGTTCCAGTATCGAGTTGTAATATTGAGTTGTAAGTAAATAAAAGTGTGATGATCATCATTATAGAGCATTGCCCCATAAAAAAAGAAAAAAAGGAAAGGCCAAATAAGCCTAAATAAAAAAAGGGGCCAAAGAAGCCCACCCAAAAAAGGAAAAAAAGAAAAAAAGAAAAAGAAAAGGAGCAATGTTACTATCCTTTTTCCACACTTGTGCTTCAAAGTAGCACCACGTTCTTCATATAGAGAGTCTCCTATATTGTCACTTTCATATACTAATGGGAATTTTCATTATAGAACATGGCTTGTATATTCCAACGATGGGCTTCCTAAAATGCCCTAGGTCTTCATGAGCAAGCAAGTTGGATGCACACCCACTTAGTTTCAATTTGAGCTTTCATACACTTATAGATCTTAGTGCGTCCGTTGCATGGCAATCCCTACTCCTGACATTGACATCAATTGATGGGCATCTCCATAGCCTGTTGATTAGCCGCATAGCTGTGAGACTTTCTCCCTTTTTGTCTTCTCCACATAACCTCCACCATCATATTCTATTCCACCCATAGTGCTATATCCATGGCTCACGCTCATGTATTGCGTGAAGGTTGAAAAAGTTTGAGAATACTAAAGTATTAAATAATTGCTTGGCTGACACCGGGATAGGCATGAGGGGTACCTTGTGTTAAGAAAAGGGAGCATACAAGACTATATGATTTTGTAGGGATAATGTTCTGGAAGCATTGATATTTCGAAAGACATGATAGTTTGTTGGGATGCCCTAAATATTATTGTTTTTATGTCAAATGATAGACTATTGCTTTGAATCACTCGTGTCTTAAAATTCATGCCATGATTAAACATATGATCAAGATTATGCTAGGTAGCATTCCACATCAAAAATTATCTTTTTATCATTGACCTACTCGAGGACGAGCAGGAATTAAGCTTGGGGATGCTGATACATCTCCATCATATCTATAATTTTTTATTGTTTCAGGCCAATATTCTTCAACTTTCATATACTTTTGGCAACTTTTTATACTATTTTTGGGACTAACATATTGATCCACTGCCCAGTGCCAGTTCCTGTTTGTTGCATGTTTTATGTTTCACAGAAACCCAATATCAAATGGAATCCAAACGGATGGAGAATTATTTTTGAATATTTGGGATTTTCCGGAGGAAGAATCAATGCGAAACGGTGCCTGACGTGGCCACGAGACAGGGGCACGCCCTCCCCCCTGGGCGTGCCTAGCACTCTCGTAGGCCACCCGTACGGCGGTTGACAATCTTCTTTTTCTGCAAGAAAGCCAATTTTATGAGAAAAATCTGGGCAAAAGATTCACCCCAATCGGAGTTAGGGATCTCCGGATATAAAAGAAACGGTGAAGGGGAAGGGTCTGAGCACGCAGAAACAGAGAGATAGATCCAACCCCTCCTGTCGGTGTCAAAACCGGCGGATCTCGGGTAGGGGGTCGCGATCTGTGCGTCTTAGGCTGATGGTAAGAGGAGGCAAGGGACACAATGTTTACCCAGGTTCGGGCCCTCTCGATGGAGGTAAAACCCTACTTCCTGCTTGATTGATATTGATGATATGAGTAGTACAAGAGTAGATCTACCACGAGATCGTAGAGGCTAAACCCTACAAGCTAGCCTATGATGATTATGATTGTGATCGTCCTTCTAAGGACTAGCCTCTCTGGTTTATATAGCCGCCGGAGAGGGCTAGGGTTTACACGGAGTCGGTTACAATATCCGGATCGCCAAGCTTGTCTTCCGCGCAAAGGAGAGTCCCATCCGGACACGGGACAGAGTCTTGAGTCTTGTATCTTCACGCTCCAATAGTCCGGACGAAGTATATAGTCCGGCTGTCCGGATACCCCCTAATCCAGGACTCCCTCACCTCCCAAGCCATGGGTGAGTCGCTGCTAGGCTCAATGGCTCGGCTCGTTGTCAAGGACAACATCACCTCTGGGGGAGCGCTGGTTGTAGGCCGAACTCTCTGACTATGCAGCTTCACCATGGCTGCCCCATCAGCTATCGCGCCGACGGTGACCTCTCGGGTCATCACGCATAGCTTCCACGTCAATTCGGAACTCACCGAACAGATGGATCTGATGGAGCTCTCCTCCCTTAATGAGCTCTTGGATCGCATCGCTGCTTTGGGAGTCGCCACAAACTATGACCTGATCGGGTTTGAACCCGACCATAGGGATATTAAATCTCCACCGGTCACCCATGAGATAGCGGTAGTGGAGGAGCCACATACGGATTACCCCTCTATTTTAAGGATGAATTATGTCCGGATCACCGAGCTCTCTGAGACGGACACCCACTCAAGGGAAGACATGACCCAGACCCTGGATTTAGAATCGGGTATCGGGCCGGAAAAGTTAGGCAGCACCCCAGATCCCGAGCTGTCAAGCCGGGAAACTCCCCTGCCCCAGGGCGTTAGATCGGATCAGAATATAGATTCAGCTACACCCACCCACCCGTACTTAAACCCTCTCTCCCATATCCGACAAGAGCCCCAAGAGATAGTACATCGCTACTGGGCCAGATTCCTCCTTGTGCTAAACAAGGTCAAGGACTGTCGTGAGGAGGATGCGGACTCACTTTTCTGCGAAAACTGCACGAACAAAGGAATCCTTAACGCTATAAGTCGCCGTGACATAGTGACCATATGACATCAAGCTAAACCCGTAAAAATGTGTTTTCGGCGTACCCTCTGGGAAGCTGCTCGGCTTCATTGTTTCCAATAGAGGAATTGAGGCGAATCCGGCAAAGATCAGAGCTCTATCACAGTTGGCTATCCCAACACACCTCAAGCATATCCAGAAACTAGCTGGCTGCGTGGCTGCCTTAAGTCGCTTTATCTCCCGGCTAGGAGAAAAGCCATTACCTCTTTACCGCCTTCTTCGGCGCACCGAACACTTCGTGTGGACGGATGCAGCCGCGGCCGGACTGGACGAAATAAAGACCTTATTGGCCAGTAATCCAGTCCTAACAGCGCCAAATATTGGCGAACCCATGCTACTGTATATAGCCGCAACACATCAAGTTGTAAGCGCAGTGCTCGTCGTCGAACGAGAGGCTGACGGATAAAAATTCCCGCTCCAGAAGCCGGTATATTACGTATCCACGGTCCTCACCGCATGCAAATCCCGATACCCACACTATCAAAAAATAGCATACGCGGTCTTCATGGCATCCCGGAAGCTATGACACTACTTTCAAGAGTGTTCGATTACGGTGGCCTCCGAAGTACCACTCAACGACATAATAAACAACCGTGACGCTACGGGCCGGATTGCTAAATGGGCCATCGAGCTCCTTCCGTTCGACATAACATATAAGCCACGGCGGGCCATCAAGTTGCAAGTACTGGCTGACTTTGTCGCCGAATGGACAGAAGCCGAACTCCCTAAAGAGTACGGCGCGTACTCTAACTGGATCTTGCACTTCGACGACTCTAAAATGCTGGACGGATTGGGAGCAGGTGTAGTCGTGACGTCTCCCACCGGAGACACGGTCCAGTATGTACTCCAAATATTATACATAGAGTCCAACAATGCAGCCGAATACGAGGCTCTGTTGCACGGTCTTTGGATGGCAGTCTCTATGGGCATTCAACGCCTAGTGCGCGGGGATTCAAACCTTGCAATATCACAAGTAAACGGAGACTTTCATGCCAAGGATCTGAAAATGGCGGCCTACCGTAATGCCGTCCTCAAAATGTCAGCTCGGTTCGAGGGGCTCGATTTCCACCATGTGGCTCGAGAAAACAATCAAGTGGTAGATATTCTCGCCCGCATCGGCGCTAAACGCGACCCTGTCCCACCTAACATATTCCTGGAAAGGTTGTTCAAGCATTCGTGGTATGGGAAGGGTATTCCGGCAACACTAGCACAGATCCGAATACACCACCAGATTCCGAACCATCAGACATAATCGGAGGTTCCACCACCGAAATAACATCTTCGGCCCATGAAATCATGGCTGTAATCGCCTCGTGGACTGAGCCTTTCTTGGCCTACCTAAATAGGCAGGAGCTCCCCGAAGACCAAAATGAAGCACGTTGCATCGTGCGGCGTTCTAAATCTTACAAAGTCCAAAGGTGCATCTCCGAAGAGGAAGGGCGGCAGCTCTTGGCTGAAATCCATGCCGGACTGGGCGGGCACCACGCCGCGGCTCGAGCACTAGTCAGCAAGGCCTTCCGTACAGGCTTCTATTGGCCGACAGCCCGAGCAGACGCGCATGACCTTGTCCAACACTGCGTTGGTTGCCAGGTCTTTGCCAATCAGAGTCATATGCCCCCTACCGCTCTCCAAACAATCCCCATAACTTGGCCCTTCGCGGTCTGGGGGCTGGATATGGTCGGACCTCTTAAAGGGGGAAGCCATAAGAAAAAATACTTATTGGTCATGGTGGACAAGTTCACCAAATGGATAGAAGCTAAACCAGTCAAAACGGCCGAATCCGGACCAGTGATAGACTTCATATCCAGGGTTGTACACCGATACAGCGTCCCCCACAGCATCATCACTGCTAACGGCTCAAATTTCACAGCCGATGAAGTGAAAACCTGGTGCGGCAAAATGGGCATTAAGCTCGACTACGCTTCTGTCTACCATCCCCAAACAAACGGCCAAGTTGAACGTGCAAACAGTCTCATCATGAGTGGCATCAAACCTAGACTAGTGCGATCCTTGACAGAATCAGACACGCACCGGGTCGAAGAGCTCGACTCTGTACTCTGGGGGCTGCGGACCACGCCGAATCGCACCACTAGATATACACCATTTTTATGGTGTACGGCGCGGAAGCAGTACTACCCTACAACATAATACATGATTCACCTCGAGTACGCCTGTACGAAGAGAAGGAAGCCGAGTTAGATCGGCAGGATAACTTGGATGCCCTGGAGGAGTAGCGCAACATCGCAAAAGCCCGCTCCGCATTCTATCAGTAGCACGCTCGACGGTACCAAAGCAGAGAAGTGCGGGCCAAAACTTATAATATTGGCGAACTCGTTCTACGCCAACCGCAGAAGAAGAAGGACAAGCTCAAACCTAAGTGGGAAGGTCCCTTCATCATTGATAAAGTTGTCATCGGAGCAGCGTACCGCTTACGTAATGCATCCGATAACAGACTCGAGCCGAACCCATGGAATGCGTCCAGACTCCAGAGACTCTACGCCTAGCGCCGAACTCAATGTTCGTCTCCTTACCCCCTCCTTTTCAATTATGCTCCCTCCCTTTTCCTTTCTCGACCTTTTTTCCTCTTCACACAAAGTACATACTACAGTACGGACGCCCGGATCACTCCGGCCGCACCATATGTGTAAGCAATACCTTGGGGCTTCCTATACGGAAGCTAAATATAATTACTCTAATGGCTTTTTGCCCATCACATATGCGTTCTATTTCCATATGTGCCTTTTCTTCATCATTATATGCATCGATATGACTTAAGATGTGGCCATGCTGGGTTGCTTGGCTCTTGTGTTTATGCCCTACGTTCCCATTAATTCACCTAGGGCATAAGGGGAGCACCTCTGTGATTGTTACTGCCGGTTCAGCCGGATGTGTACCTCAGACTGGGTGAAGCCGAAAGGTAGCGTTCTTAAGGGAATATTCGGTCGGTGAACAAAAGATGTTTTTTCATTCATTACAACACAGATCCCCAGAAGTTTTGTATCCTGCGTCCTTGTTCGCAGTCCAGACATGTGCATCGTCGCATGTGTACCAGGGAAAGGAACCCCTAACGGAACTATTCTCCCTGGAAGATGTTTTTTACTATCCATGTAATATAAAATAACTAGTTGGGTACTTGTATGTTCAAGCACTTATTATCCCTACGCCTGGTTTCCATGCATACCCCTGTTCTGTACAACTGACCGGGTATTCGGATACACCCCGAACTGTCGGATCCGGGGGCTGAAGCGAAAAGGTCCGCCATGACAAATGATTTTAATCCGGCTAGGGACTACTTATGTCCATTGAATTAGACAGACACTTGGACTAACTATATTCCTCCTCTATACCATCCAACATGCTATCTAGCTTACAATCCAGTTGGGAATACTTTGCGGCTAATGCTACCTGGTCATACACCAGACTCACGGGAATTTCTTGCCCATCTGGCCCCACCGGTCCGACTTCGGCCATATGGTTCGGGTCAAGCTTGGTGTAGCGCGTCTTCACCATAGCCCAAGATTCTCTTGCACCTTGTCGGCAGGCTGACATCTTCCACAATCGGAAGCGCCACCGTGCTCGTTGGAGCATATCCACAAGCTCCCCCATACCCTTCGGCAGGAAGCTTGATGGCCACAAGGCCTGTGCAATGACCTGCATCACCTCCTGAGCTCGCTCGTGTAGTTGTGAGAGGTCTTGCAGCAAATCGCCTGTAGACGCGGGCATCTCCTCTTCAGGACGGCCCGTCAACATACCTACAAATAAAAATTCTTTCAATATGCTTCCTCGCCGATCTTCACTACAGTTCACTTAGGCACTTACTATATATGCCGCGACGAAGCCTTTTGTTCTCCTTCACGGAGTCTGCCAGCTGAGCACGGACATCTTTTACTTCCACGTCCAGCCAGACAATGGCATCTGCAAGATTGTTCTTCTCCTGCCTAACTTGCGTAAGAACGCGCTCGCCGGCCTTTAGCTGCCTTTTGAGATGCGACTCATCATCTCTTAAGACCTCTGGACTCACCCCGGGATTGTCTGCAGAATTTTCTGTTAGACTTGTCATACCAACCACTTACTAACTGGTACATCTTCGTACAACTGAGACAAATGTTACCAGATGAGGCCTTCTAGGATTCCTCTAACTTGGCAACCGTGGCCCTCAGCTGGGTCTTGCACTCCTCCAGCTCTCGAGACAGTTGCTCATTCTTATCTACAAGGACCTATGCATAGATTGATCCACAAAACAGTTGTTCCAACCGTCTCAAGTCTCAGGGGCTACTGATATACATGCTTATCAAATTTTCTTACCCATATATCTTTGGTATACTGGTCCGTCGCTCAGGCAAGTCCGCCTTGAGCAGGACGGATGTATGCGTCTCCTGAATTGAAAGCATTAAATGCCTCTTCGGAAAATATGTTGTTGCGAAGTACGGCCCGTCGGTGCCGGTGATTCATGGTGCTCTCCACTTTGGAATTCGTGGTGGAAAGCATATCTACATCCTCTGTTGAAGGACAATGCGGCATCGGCCCTGTGTCCGCTTCCTCTCTCGAAGCCTGTTCTGGAATCCGGTTGGTGGAGGCGTGATCGGCAGGATCTCCGGATATAGTCTGGCTACTCCTCTTTCTGCTAGGACACGAAGGACGCTGTTACATTTCAAATACAATTATCACAGAGCAGGTTTTTACCATACCTCTGTAGAGGCGTTTCGGCCCTAACCGCCTTCCTCTTAATCCTGCCCGATCCGGATGACCTTTGCCGACGGGTCCCTAGGGGCTCGGCTCCGCGCTCCGACCGTCGTTTCTGCAAAAACACGACACTTCAGCTGTAAGGCATGGCATCAAAAAGGATTCCTCTTTGGAGGATAGGGTTTTTTGCTTGGCTTACACGCGATATGGGTAGCAGTCCAGGATAGTCGGCGGTAATAGCCACTGAGGCGCCATCGCAGCTCGCCTGATAAAATGTCCCGTTGACGAGCTCCACAGTAATATCCGGATCCTCTTCGAGTCCTCGATCATAGGCCCTTCCGGGGTTCTTTGGCTGCGGGGAGGGCCTGGAGATTCCTTCTACATCCCTCCTCAGTTCCTGCTCAAAAATATCAAGGTAAATGATCTTGACGAGGAACGCCAGAATGAGTAAAGCAGGGGAAAGAGTGGCGACTCACCCAGCTTGGGGGATTGTACATAGAAAACCCATCCCGCGGATTAATGTGAAGGAATTCTTCTTCTTCTCCTCCTTTATACAGATCAGACAATATCCTCGACAGAGCAGTGGCGGAGTCCGGACCCTTATGGCCACAACGGGTGGCATCATCTTACCCGTTGTAGTGCCACATGGGCTTCCCCCGAATTGAAGCGGTTGCACTCCCCGCATTATGCATATTGCCATCACCTCGACTATCGTCAGTCCGGATTTGGCCAGTAACTTTATCCCGCTCATCAGGAAGTGTATTTCCCTAGTATCCTCCTCTTGGGGGCCCCGAGGGCGCCAGCTTCGACGTGCCCTCGGCGAGGCGTTACCGAACTTGGGGAGACCTATCTGGACTGGATCCCGAAGGGGAACGTCATCGACGTAAAACCACTCTGAAGGCCAGTTCTCTGGTGCCTTCTTGGGAGTACCGAATAGGTATCCAGTCTCGGCAATGCGCCATACTTCGGCTCCGCCCACTTGACATAGGGATTCTCCCTGGTTGTGAGGGACAAGGCAGAACAACTTCTTCCATAACCCAAAGTGAGCCTCGCAGCCTAGAAATAGCTCACAAAGGGCAACGTATCCTGCTATATGCAGCACAGAGGCAAGGGTGAAGTTGTGCAGCTGGAGGCCGTAGAACTCCAGGAGCCCGCAAAGAAACGGGTGGATAGGAAACCCGACGCACCTTAGCAGATGCGCGATGAGGCATATTCGCTCCTTTGGGGA
Organism: Triticum aestivum; assembly: GCF_018294505.1. NCBI lineage: Eukaryota > Viridiplantae > Streptophyta > Magnoliopsida > Poales > Poaceae > Triticum > Triticum aestivum. The sequence goes on along the minus strand of NC_057795.1, from coordinate 78,168,859 downwards.
TGGATTAGGAGATCCCTCCACTTGCTCCCCACCATTATAGGTGTCTATTTCGGCTCGGACGGGGACTATGAACGTCGGTGGGAGAAACCCTTGGGTCTGTAACTCTATCAAACGGCTGTGAGGGACTGAACACTCTTCCCAGTCCCCCGGCTTGGAGCGAGGGGAGCGAGAAGAAGAGCTACGGCGGCCGGCCATGTTGGAATGGTTTTTCTGGAACGCTCTGTTGGATGCTAGCTCGAGGGAAGAGAGTGAGGTTTGGATCTGAGAATCCCCGTCTCTTCAAATAGACGGTTAACCTGCAGGACCGGGGGTGGCAAATGCAAAAATGCCTCGGCCCCTCGCATTCGCTCGACACGTGGAGGTGGTCATTATTGAAGCACGGAAGCCGAGGAGTACAACATTGATGGGAAGCCGGACACTATTCATCGCAACTGGTATTTTGGAGTATTCGGAGGAGGAACCCGCCTTGCCATGTCGGATACAAAACTGCGCGCTGGACTCATCGTCATTGAAGCCTGGTTCAGGGGCTACTGAGGGAGTCCTAGATTAGGGGGTATCCGGACAGCCGGACTATATACTTTGTCCGGACTATTGGAGCGTGAAGATACAAGACTCAAGACTCCGTCCCGTGTCCGGATGGGACTCTCCTTTGCGTGGAAGACAAGATTGGCGATCCGGATATTATATTTCCTTCCTTGTAACTGACTCCATGTAAACACTAGCCCTCTCCGGTGTCTATATAAACCGGAGAGGTTGGTCCTTAGAGGGACGATTACAATCATAATCATCATAGGCTAGCTTCTAGGGTTTAGCCTCTACGATCTCGTGGTAGATCTACTCTTGTACTACTCATATCATGAATATCAATCAAGTAGGAAGTAGGGTTTTACCTCCATCGAGAGGGCCTGAACCTGGGTAAACATTGTGTCCCTTGCCTCCTGTTACCATCAGCCTAAGACGCACAGATCGGGACCCCTTACCCAAGATCCGCCGGTTTTGACACCAACAATGGGAGCCAAGGACCAGAGGGGAAACCCTTCTCCCATCTAGGGAGAAGGTCAAGGAAGAAGAAGAAGAAGAAGGGGGGATCTCTCCCCCTTGCTTTCGGTGGCGCCGGAATGCTGCCGGGGGCCATCATCATCACCGCGATCTACACCAACACCTCCACCATCTTCACCAACGTCTCCATCACCTTCCCCCATCTATATTCAGCGGTCCACTCTCCCGCATCCCACTGTACCCTCTACTTGAACATGGTGCTTTATGCTTCATATTATTATCCAATGATGTGTTGCAATCCAATGATGTCTGAGTAGATTTTCATTGTCCTATTGGTGATTCATGAATTGCTATGATTCGTTTGAGTTGCATGTTTTATTGTTGGTGCTGTCATATAGTGCCTCCGTGTCGCGCAAGCGTGAGGGATTCCCGCTGTAGGGTTTGCAATATGTTCATGATTTGCTTATGGTGGGTGGTGTGAGTGACAAAAGCACATACCCGAGTAAGTAGGTTGTTTGCGTATGGGATAAAGGGGACTTGATACTTTAATGCTATGGTTGGGTGTTACCTTAATGATCTTTAGTAGTTACGGATGCTTGCTAGAGTTCCAATCATAAGTGCATATGATCCAAGAAGAGAAAGTATGTTAGCTTATGCCTCTCCCTCAAATAGAATTGCAATATTGATTACCGGTCTAGTAACATAATAAATTGCTTAGGGACAATTTCACAACTCCTACCACCACTTTTTCACATTTGCTATATTTACTTTATTGCTTGTTTATCTAAACAGCCCCTACTTTTTATTTACGTTCTCTTTATTATCTTACAAACCTATCCAACAACACCTACAAAGTACTTCTAGTTTCTTACTTGTTCTAGGTAAAGCGAATGTCAAGCGTGCGTAGAGTCGTATCAGTGGCTGATAGGACTTGAGAGAGTATTTGTTCTACCTTTAGCTCCTCGTTTGGTTCAACACTCTTACTTGTCGGAAGAGGCTACAACTATCCTGTATACTTGCGGGTTATCAGGGCTGAAAGACGTCATGGGCCATACATGGGCCAGAAGTGAAAACGGGCTGGAATCATATTGGATGGCCGAGATGACACTACTGGGCCTAGTTCGGATAGGGCGTAATGGGCCTTGGGTTAGCAGGCTGTAAATGGGCTATATACGAATATGTCGTTAACAGGCTTTCCATGGGCCGGCCCACCACCTTTTGGCAAGTCAAATGGTCCGGCCTGTTCACAGGAATGGGGCTCTGTTGGGCCGTGCCACGTGTCGACGTATCATAGGCGCCTTCTGTCCAGTGAGTGGATGACATCTGTCCCAACGATGAGTAGACACGTGTTTCCTCCAGCCAATGCTGATTTTACACGTGGAAAATCCCCATTGGTCGGGGCTGTTAACGGGTTATCGGATCCAAAACTCGACCCGATAGCTTAACGACATTCCGTTATGGTGGATGCCACGTGTCAGTCACCCTTGACGAAAGCACTTCTGTGACGCGCGATTTATCGTCATGGAAGTGGACACTTCCGTGATGATAATTTTGGTAATGTCATGGAACACTTCTACGACAACACATGTATGACTATCTTGATTCTGTCATAAAATCGTCATGGATGTACATGCATGACAAAAACGCGACCTACTGTGACAAACACGTATCATCCCGGAGTGTATTTTTGTAGTGCAAACACACGCGGCAGCTTGGCTTGGGCTACAAGCAAAGTTGACTCATCTAGCTCTGGATAAGGTTTGCTCTCACGGTCTTCGCTCGAAGACATAGGATTTGGTTGAGCATCACTTCAGTCACTCTGACTTTGTTCACTTGGACCCCAATTAACAGTACGGTGGTTACTATGACTCAATAAAGAAGAAAGCAAACTATGAAACAGCTATGTCTTTGCACTCCATAGTCTTCAAGTGAATATCTTCACATGTCATAATCTTCGTTGTGAATGTCTTCATGAACCACCACTGTCTCTAATGTCTTCACACATTTATAGGGGTCATCTTTGGCAGGTAAACCGAATCAATGAGGGACTACCACCTGTGTTATCCTGCAATTCTCACAAACACATTAGTCCCTCAAGCACGTTTGTCGTCAATACTCCAAAACCAACTAGGGGTGGCACTAGATGCACTTACAGCGGTGCACCCTATGGTGCAAATGCCACGTACGCAGCCGAGAAAGCGTGCCCAGATTACGCCGTCCGGGAATAGTGCCGCACTTAGAAATGATAGAACTGTCAATAAATTTTGAGCATGTGTCCCGTCACATTCCAAATTACTACCACGCTATATTTAATTGCAAACCTGTTCACACTAATCAAAACCTAAATGGTTTCCCACTAAGGAGTGTATTAGTGCTCGATTATAAATAGTACTACTCCAAGATGACAACACATTCCTCCTCAACACCTCATCCACAAAAACAAACAAGTCATTCATCATTGTTCCCTTGCGTCTGCCATGGCCAATGTGAGTTCTGGGTCAAGAGATTGCCATCAGGGAGAGGTGAGCATGGAATCAGAAGCACGAAAGATGTCCCGCCTCGCTGCAAAAGGAGCCGACATGTCACGCTGCGTGGTCGTAGCAGCATAGGGGTCCCGCTGTGCCGCCGAAGCAGCACCGAGGTTGGTAACCGCATATGATATATCTAGCTTTGAAAGTGTTGGGAATTACTTGGTCGTTTTTGTTGACGGGAAAAGTGTGTTTCATGAATGGATGAATGATTGGGCATGATGGGCTACGGATAACTTTCTTTAGTGTTGATATTTTGAAAGACATGGTTGCTTGTTGATATGCTTGAGCATTGAAATCTTCATGTCAGAACTAGACTATTGCTTTGAACCATATAAAAGTCCAAATGACCATGCTACAGAGGAAAAGAATATGTGTTGAACATGTTAGGCAGCATTCCACATCAAAAATTCTGTTTTTATCATTTACCTACTTGAGGACGAGCAGGAATTAAGCTTGAAGATGCTGATATGTCTCCAACTTATCTATAATTTTTAACTATCCCATGCTGTTATATTATCATTCTTGGATGTTTTACAATCATTTTGTAGCAACTTTATATCAGTTTTGGGACTAACCTATTGACATAGTGCCCAGTGGCAGCTGCTGCTTTTTGCTTGTTTTTTACTACGCAGAATATCAGTACCAAACGGAGTCCAAACGCAGCGAAACATTTTGGAGATTTTTTATGGACAAGAAGACACCTAGTGGGCCAAAGAAGTACCAGAGGGGAGGCCTGAGGTGAGCACAAGACGTACACCTGGGTGCGCCAGAAGGCCAGGCACGCTCAAGTGGGTTGTACCCACCTCGGTGACCTCCCACACCGCCTCTTCGCCCTATAAATTCCCAAATATTTTAGAAACCTTAGGGGAGTCGATGAAACACAATTCGAGCCGCCGCATGTTCCAGAACCACGAGATCCAATCTGGACACCATCACGGAGGGGTTCATCATCCTCATTGGTGTCTCTCTGAAGATCCGTGAGTCGTTCATCATAGACCTACAGGTTCGTAGTTAGTAGCTAGATGGATTCTTCTCTCTTTTTGATTCGCAATACAATGGTATCTTGGAGATCTATTTGATGTAAGTCTTTTGCGGTGTGTTTGTTGGGATCCCATGAAGATCGAGTTTATGATCAGTTTCTATACATGAATATTATTTGAGTCTTCTTTTGATCTCTTATATGCATGATTACTTATAGCCTCGTATTTCTTCTCCGAATGTTTGGTTTAGTTAGGCCAACTAGATCAATTTTCCTTGCCATGGGAAGAGGTGCTTTGTGATGGGTTCGATCTAGCGGTGTTCTTTCCCAGTGAAAGAAGGGGCAGCAAGACACGCATGTATCGTTGCTATTAAGGATAACAAGATGGGGGCTATTCCTACATGAATAGATCTCGTCTACATCATGTCATCGTTCTTATTGCATTACTCCATTTCTCCATGAACTTAATACACTAGATGCATGCTGGATAGTGGTCGATGTGTGGAGTAATAGTAGTAGATGCAGGCAGGTCAGTCTACTAATCTTGGACGTGATGCTTATATAATGATCATGAATTGCCTTGGATATCATCATGATTATTTGATCTTCTATCAACTGCCTAATAGTAATTTTTTTAACCACCATGTGCTATTTTTGAGAGAAGCCACTAGTGAAATCTACGGCCCCCGGGACTATTTTTCCATCATATACTTTCAGACCTACATTGCTATTTGCCTTTTTATTTGTTTGCATCTTTTATTTTTAGATCTATATTATCAAAAACCAAAAATACCTCGCTGAATTTTATTTTCCATTATTCTATTTGCATCTATCAATCTATCTATTTACCAATCGCTTACCCGAGAGCGATTGACAACCCCTGTTACGTGTTGGGTTGCAAGTATTTGTTCTTTGTGTGCAGGTACCGTTTACATAGTGTTGCTTGGTTCTCCTACTGGATTGATACCTTGGTTCCATAACTACGGGAAATACCTACCATAGTTGTACTACATCATCCCTTCCTCTTTGGGGAAATACGAACGTAGTTCAATGGACATCAATGTCTTGACCATATCACATCACAACATACCCTGCAAAAATAAGTTAGACGTCCTCTACTTTGTTGTTGCAAGTTTTATGTGGCTGCTACGGGCAAGTAGCAACAACTGCTCCTACCTACGCAAAACCAAGATAGTGATTATCTAGTTTTTATTTGACCTTCTCCAAGGACCGCCATAGTCAAATCAGATTCAACTAAAGTGGGTGACACAAACACCCGCCAGTCACCTTATGCAAATCAAGTTGCATGTTAGTCGATGGAACCGGTCTCGTGTACGTGGACATGTAAGGTTGGTCTAGGCCGCTTCACCCCACAATACCGTAGAATCAAAATAAAACATTGGAGGTAAGCAATATGAACATCACCACCCACAAGTCCTTTGTGTTCTACTCGTGCATATCATCTATGCATAGACCTGGCTCATGATGCCACTGTTGGCAAAGTTGCACAGAAAACAAAAAAAATTCTATGCACACGCAAGATCTATCCATGGAGATGCATAGCTACGAGAGGGGGATAGCATCTGCGTACCCTTGTAGATCGCTAAGCATAAGCGTATATAAGGTTGTTGATGTAGTTGTACTCTTCGCGATCCGATCACGATCCAACCGATCTAGTGCCGAACGGACGGCACCTCCGAGTTTAGCACACGTGCGACTCGATGACACTCCTTCTTGATCCAGCGAGATGGGGAGGAGAAGTAGAAGGGATCACAACCAACATGACAACGTGGTGGTGATGGTGGTGGTGGAGCACCGACAATGGTTTGCTAAGCATCGCCGCGCGGAGCCGGTGGAACTACAGAGTAACGAGAGAGAGGGAGGTGCCAAGGGATTTGTCTATCCTCTTGGGTCGGCCCCTCCCCTCTATATATAGATGGAGGGGCGCGCGGAACAGCCCATCCAAACCCTAGGACACAACCAAGGGGGGAGGAGGTGGAATCCTAGTCCTCCACCTTCCCTTCCATACAAAAGTGGACTTTCCACCTTTCCCAACTGCATGGGCCTTTGAGGGACTTGGGTGCGCCTGGACCAATAAGGCCAGGGCGCCTCCCCTCCACCCATGTTGACCCTTGGGACGTGGTGGAACCCTTGGCGGACTTCCGGACTCCTCTGGAAGTTTCAAGAACCTTCTGGAAGCTCCTCGGTACAATACCGAAAATACTGAAACTTTTTCCGGAACCCTGAAATCAACTTTCCATATATAAATCATTACCTCCCGGCCATTCCGAGACTCCTCATGACATCCAAGATCTCATACGGGACTCTGAACAACATTCGGTTATCAATGACCAAATATCCCAATACTACTCTATCATCAACGAACATTAAGCGTGCGACCCTGCGGGTTCAGGAATCATGTAGTCATGACCAAGACACCTCTCCAGTCAATAACCAATAGTGGGACATGGATGCTCATATTGGTTCCTACATATTTCACGAAGATATTTTATTGGTTGAACCATGATGTCAAGGATTCGGTTAATCCCATATGCAGTTCCCTTTGTCCATTGGTATGTTACTTGCCAGAGGTTCGATCATCAGTATCTCATACCTTGTTCAATATCATTACCGGCAAGTCACTTTACTCGTTCTGTAATACAAGATCCCATGACTAACTCCTTAGTCACATTGCTTGCAAGCTTCATGTGATGTTGTATTACTGAGAGAGCCCAGAGATACCTCTCCATCAAACGGAGTGACAAATCCCAGTCTCGATCCATGCCAACCAAACAGACACCATCGAAGATACCTATAGAGAAGCTTTATGATTACCCAATTACGAAATGATGTTTGATAGCACACAAGGTATTCCTCCGGTATCCGGGAGTTGCATGATCTCATGGTCGAAAGAACAGATACTTGACATGAAGAAACCTATAGAAAATAACTTAAACAATCTGATGCTAAGTTTACTATTGTGTCTAGTCCATCAAATCATTCTCCTAATGATGTGATCCCATTATTAAATGAAAACTCATGTTTATGGTTAGGAAACCTTAACCATCTTTGATCAGCAAGCTAGTCTAGTAGAGGCATACTAGGGACACGGTGTACTTTATGTATTCACACATGTATTTAAGTTTCCAACCAATACAATTCTAGCATGAATAATAAACTTTTATCATGAACGGGGAATATGATAATAACGATTTTATTATTGACTCTAGGCCATATTTCCAACATCATCATGTAGCAGTTATAACTTAGAGCGACACAGTACTAGCTCCAATTCATCAATGTTAATGTAGGCATGTATTCCGTATATAGACATACGTGCTTATTGAAAAGAACTTGCATGCCATCTTTTGTCCTACCCTCCCGTGGCAGCGGGGTCCATAAGGAAACTAAGGGATATTAAGGCCTGATGTCTACTATGCAACCTTATTCTTGTAGACGTTGTTGGGCCTCCAAGTGCAAAGGTTTGTAGGACAGTAGCAAATTTCCCTCAAGTGGATGACCTAAGGTTTATCAATCCGTGGGAGGCGTAGGATGAAGATGGTCTCTCTCAAACAAACCTGCAACCAAATAACAAATAGTCTCTTGTGTCCCCAACACACCCAATACAATGGTAAATTGTATAGGTACACTAGTTCGGCAAAGAGATGGTGATACAAGTGCAATATGGATGGTAGATATAGGTTTTTGTATTCTGAAAGTATAAAAACAACAAAGTAACTAATGATATAAGTGAGCACAGACGGTATTGCAATGCTAGGAAACAAGGCCTAGGGCTCATACTTTCACTAGTGCAAGTTCTCTCAACAATAATAACATAACTAGATCATATAACTATCCCTCAACATGCAAAAAATAGTCACTCTGAAGTTACTAATAGCAGAGAACAAACGAAGAGATTATTGTAGGGTACGAAACCACCTCAAAGTTATCCTTTCTGAACGATCTATTCAAGAGTCCGTAGTAGAATAACACCTTAAGACGCAAATCAACAAAAACCCTAATGTCACCCAGATACTCCAATGTCATCTCAATTATCCTTGGGTATGATTATACGATATGCATCACACAATCTCAGATTCATCTATTCAAACCAACACAAAGTACTTCAAAGAGGGCCCCAAAGTTTCTATCGGAGAGTGAAGACGAAAACATGTGCCAACCCCTATGCATAAGTTCATTGAACCCGCAAGTTGATCACCAAAACATACATCAAGTAGATCACGTGAATATCCCGTTGTCACCACAGATAAGCACGACAAGACATACATCAAGTGTTCTCAAATCCTTAAAGACTCAATCTGATAAGCTAACTTCAAAGGGAAAACTCAATCCATTACAAGAGAGTAGAGGGGGAGAAACATCATAAGATCCAACTATAATAGCAAAGCTCGCGAAACATCAAGATCGTGCCAAATCAAGAACACGAGAGGGAGAGAGATATCAGACACATAGCTACTGGTACATACCCTCAGCCCCGAGGGTGAACTACTCCCTCCTTGTCATGGAGAGCACCAGGATGATGAAGATGGCCACCGGTGAGGGATCCCCCATCCGGAAGGGTGCCGGAACAGGGTACCGATTGCTTTTTGGTGGCTACTGAGGCTTGCGGTAGCGGAACTCCCGATCTAGGTTATTTTCTGGAGGTTTCAGTATTTATAGGAATTTTTGGCGTAGGTCTCACGTCAGGGGGGTTTCCGGGCTGTCCACGAGGCAGGGGGTGCGCCCAGGGGGAGTGGGCGTGCGGGGCACCCTCGTGGGCAGCTCGCGACTCTCCTGGCCCAACTCTTTCACTCCAGGGGCTTCTTTTGGTCCACAAAAATCTTCAAAAAGTGGCACGTCAATTGGACTCCGTTTGGTATTCCTTTTCTGTAAAACTCAAAAACAAGGAAAAACCAGAAACTAGCACTGGGTTCTAGGTTAATAGGTTAGTCCCTAAAATGATATAAAAGTGTATAGTAAAGCCCATAAACATCCAAAACAGGTAATATAATAGCATGGAACAATAAAAAATTATAGATACGTTGGAGACGTATCAAGCATCCACTACTAGGGAAAAGGCTAGCAACAGCGCGTGTTTTAGGTATATCAGTAGCGCGGGGAGAGGCGCTACTAATAAGGCACTACAGCTAACACATAGCAGTAGCGCGTGCTCACCGGCGCTACTGCTACACAAGTGTATCAGCAGCGCGGTTTGTGGAAGCTCGCTACTGCTAGTAGCTCTAGCGCGCTTTGCCTGGACGCGCTACTGCTATCGCGGCGCTGCTGCTAACTTTTATACACTCGCTACTGCTAATTTAATTAGTTTTTTGTTTTTTTCCAGCATATTTGTTTTGTATTTGAATAGGCTTTATAGAAGAATCTTTAGCACATAGAAATGTCATCATGGTATACATACAAATGCCTGCAAGATCACAAATGTAATCATAGCATATACATACAAATAGTCTCATCATAATCATCATCCAACACAAAGTGGTATCTTGTCATGATCTCGAAAATAGCGATACATGCAAGTCTCGAATACTTGCAACTACAAAAACTTCATCCATCTAAACAAAGGTATATGCAAGAAGTGCTATCACTATGAGTGAGAGCGGAACTATGCAGTACATGAGGTGGCGGTTACGAGTCCTCTCTCGCGCTAGCGTGAACCTCAAGGAATGATTGAAACGTACGAAAGGGTTGTCTGGAACTGACTTTCTTTGGATGATAAGGCACGAGGATAATTTCCCGGTCCTTATTTTGTACCATGAAGTTTTGGAGGTACTCCCTAGCAGTTTCACGCTCAAAGTCGCCAAGACTCAAGAAAGACTCGTGCATGTAGTATGGATCCGCCACACAGATTTGCGAGACTTCTTCACTCTTCATGACGGAGCTCATATGTAGCGCAAAAAGGTGGACGATTGTAAAATCGAGCCGCCTTGTTAGAAACATCTCAAAGATATGGTTAAACCGCAGGAAGAACACCTCCATGGGCCGTGTGTCGACGTAGCACTTCCCCTCAGGCACACGAGTCGCATATGTCGGATATCCTGGATCCTTTGAGGCTAGTAGGCTTTTCTCAGTCGACAGCACATGGTCGTGCAGTCTCCTGAGATCCTCTGATAGTGCCTCCAGCGGTTTCGGCGGTAGCATCGGCTCGCCCGTGAGATGGAACATGACCGCACCTTTCACGGGTACACGCTCTTCAGAATGCATCATCTGGCTGCTATGTGCTATGGCTTGTTTGGAGGAAGTTATCTTCCCCGATCTCTTCCTCTCCTTTTTCTTGGGCACACCTTCCAGACCCTTCCTTAACCCCTGCCCCAGTGTTCCCGGGCTTATTACTGTACAAGCCTCGTGCTCGGCTAGTTGAGCCTGTGTTGAGGTAGCATCTTCAAGCGTGTCCTGTGAGGATTTCATGAAGAGAGACTTTTTGCAATCCCTGCTACGACCCTGCCCGGGCATGTCATCCATATCCTCATTAGCAAGCTGATAGCCCGATTCGTCATATGGTTGACTCATCATATCTATGTCACAGTCATACGCGTTTGTATTGAGGAAATCCATAGGGTCGACCTCTGTCTCAAGTTCCATTCTCTGTTCTACACGAGAAATTACATCAGCCGGTACTATTGCACCCCCTTCATCATGTCGTCCGCCACTCTCACCCGGCACTACAGGAGCTAGTAATTGCGTAGGCGGGGTGGTGGTCTCCGCACATGCTTGTTGATGTGTGGTAGTTATTGGTGTGCTCTCGACCGGCTCCACACGAATAAGATTCTTCGGCCATAGCCGCACCCAACCCTTGCAGCTTCCAATCCGCGGCAGGGTCTCGTCGTCCGCTCCCACATGTTGTACTGGAGGAGGCAAATCCTCGTGCCCCGATTTCACACTGGTCAAGCTAACCCTGAAGTGCCCAGCGGGGATCGGCTAGTTGTGGAACATGCGTTGTGAGGGGTCCATTATCATCCCCTTTCCCACGTCCACCTTCTGGCCTTTGATCAAGTAGAGTATGGTGCACGGGGTTTCTTTCGCCTGCAAACACATATGTCTGTGGCGTAAAACAACCGAAACGGAAAAAAAATGGAATAATATATATATATTATATATATATATATATATATATATGTTGGTGCGACATGTAATTACCGTGACGACGTCGAGCTCAGCCAAAGACAAAGGGCCACCTAGCGCGCCTGAGACTGAGGACGGGCTGCTATGAGCGGGAGCGGCTGCGAGAGGAGGCCCGGTTCCGTGAGCAAGTGATGGTGAGATGTTGTTGTTGTTCATGGAGTTGCTCCCGATGAAACTGGGCAACGGGAAATCATGTACCGCCTTGTCTGGTTTTTCCTTCGTCCAGTTGATGATAACTGGAACCAAGTTTGTAGAGAAATCATTTCTGCAGGTAGTTACAGCTGCGTTGACTGCCTGTTGTCCTCGGCTGCTTTTTTCATGTCCTCAGCTGCTTTTTTCTTGACCGCAAGCTTCACCTTCGCGTCGATGTCTGCCTGACTAAACTTCTTTTTCTTCTTCTTGGCCTCCGGCCCTCGTTGTGAAACACCTTCCACGTGGCGCCATCTCCAGCGCCGTGCACACGACCATAATGCAGCCGCTGGCCCAAAGGGAGTCCCTTAAGTTCGTTCAAGGCCCGGTTGAGAGGGGTGTCAGACTTGGGCCTCATCGGAGAAGTAGGGCTTTCAGCTGCAAGCTGGTGTTGCTTCTCTAGTAGTCTAATCAATTTCCTCGTGATCTTGTATGTGTAAAAAACCTTTTTCTCCTTGTCCCACTTGTAGAGGGCCCTGATGAAGTGACATTCCAAGGGGTTGGTGAACTTCGCGAAGGGGTCTGGGAGACCCGCGGCTTCACGTTCCACGTCCTCCTTATCCCATATGGGCCTTTTACCGAGGTAGCCACGGCTTCCGAGGCGATGCTTCCCCGTGTTCCTTTGCCGAAGGCTCTTGAATTTCACAGCCTTAGCCTTGGCTGCCTTCGTAGCGCAAGTGTCCTTGAACTTTTTGAACTCCTCTTCCGTAAGTGTCGGATTTTCCTCCAAAATCTTGGACTGTCACACCCTAGCTAGTCATGCATTAGAGTGTTGCATCATGTTTATTCTCTCACCAGAAACCTGAAATGGGGATGACAGAACCCCCAGTCCCCTCTGAAACCAACTAGGGTTTACTAAAAACTTTTTCAATGAACCTGAAATGCCCTTCTAAAATGCCCATCATTTTTGTCTTGGTTCAGAACCTCTGCCAAAAGTGATGCACATTTTCCTAGGCCATCTTAGGGTTTTTGAATTAAATCATAAATATTTGAATTTGGGCATTTAAAATTATATAAAATATTTAAATGCTCAAATATCTCCAAACTAAAATGTTTCATGTTGGAAATAATCCAACTATGGACCAGGAGTAGTTTGGTGATTTTAGGAGTAGCCTAAGTATTTTATTTAATTCAACAAAGTTGCAGAAGTATTAAAAAAACAGAAAACAGAAAGAAATGGAAAAAGCTTACCTGGCGCCTGCTCCCGGCCCACCTGCCGGCCCAGCCCAGCGCCGCTCCAGCGAGCTGCTTGCCCGCCAGGCAGGCAGGCAGGTGCCCGACGGCGACCGCAGCGCGCGCCACGCACCTGCTCACCGCCTCGCCGCTCCCCGCGCCCGGTGACGTCGTGGACCGGCCTCCCTCGCTCCCCCGAACCCCCCAGACCCCCCCTCTCCTCTCCAGCTCCTCCCCCTCGCGCTCCCCCGCCATGGCCGACGCCACCATCGCCGTGCCCTCGTCGTAGCCGTGCTCCCCGCCGCCCGTGCGTCCTCTCACCGTGTCCAGGAGCTCCGCCGCTGTCCACTCCATCGAGCAAGCCGAGCCCCGAGGGCTTGCAATGCCCGAGTCCACCACAACAACCTCGCCCGAACCGCCGTCGCCGGAGATCCCCTTCAACGTCGTCGTCGCTCCGGTCCATCTCCGGCCACGCCAAGAGCTTCGTCGCACTCACTGTGAGCTTAGCCATCTCCCCCTCCCTTCCGTTCTTGCTCCCGAGCCGTGTAGCAACCTCCCGGAGCTCAACCGCACCCACCGCCGTGGAGCTCGTCGCCGACGTGCTCCCGGTCATCCTCCGGCCACTCCACGGTGTCCATCATACTCACCGTGTTCCGTAGCACCTAGCTAGCTACTCCCCGAGCCTCACCGACCCCTCTAGCGTCAAGTTCGTCTTCGGCCGAACCCCGGTGGCCGCCAAAGTCGTCGCCGGCGCCAACTCCGGCCACCCCGACCCCAACGGACTCCACCAAGAGCTGCGGCTTGTCCTCAGCTCCACTCCGGTGGTCTCCGCGACCCATTTGGTGGCCGAAACGGCCAAAACCACTTCCGCCGCCGCGTCGGGCTCGCCGGCGGCTAAACGCCGGTGCAGCCGACCCGGGTTTGACCACGGGTGGGCCCTGGTTGACTCCCCTGAGTCAATGACAGGTGGGGCCCAGCCCTGTTAATTAAACAGGTTTAGTTTTAATTAAACTTTAATTAATTTAATCACCCTGACATGCGGGACCCACTGTCAGGTTTGACCCGGACGTGTTCCGTTGACCTGCTGACGTCACACTGACGTCAGGCTGACGCAATAATTGATTTTCTGGAATTATTCTAATATAGGAAATTCCAGAATATAATTTAAACTTCAAAAATTCATAACTTTTATTCTGTAACTCCAAATCAGACAAATTATATATGAAAAATGATCAGAAAAATCCAATCTATCCATCTGTACTATTTTCATGCATGATTAAACAAGTTAACCTGATGTTTAATGCAGAACAAGGAAAAGCACTTTAAAAGGCCATGTTTGAGTTTGAAATTTGAATCTTTGATTCAAATTGGTTCAAACCCTTCTGGTCTTAGTTGCATTAGCCCAACACACTCATATTGCTATGTTTCATGCATGCATCATATTGTTGCACATTGTTTGGTGATGGTTGTGTATCGGTGTTCTTTGCGGCAGGATCTGCCTCCGAGGAGTATCGTGATTACCCTAACGAAGAACCGTATCAGTGCATCGAACCATCAGGCAAGCAACCAACCATTTGATCATATCGATACAATCCCATGTTCTCGCTCCTGCTCTCTTTTACTGCATTAAGACAACGCGTTTCAAACTGCTGTGTGCTACGGTAGTTGAACCCACTTCCTCTGCATGACCTGTCATTGCCACAGTAACTAGATGAAACCCACTAGCATGTGTAGGAGTTGATTGAGCCATATGTATGTGTTGTTCCTACCTTGCTATGCCTGCTATGCTTAGAGTCGTGTCAGGTCTGGTTCATCTGGGTGATGGGCTAGAGTGAAATGATTATGTCGGTAATGAGAGTGGTGTGGTGAACACGATTTGGTAAAGGTATCGATGAGAGGCCATGTAGGAGTACATGGTGGGTTGTTTCATTGAAGCCGACCTTAAGCACTGAGATCTGTATGTGTGATTTAAGATACAGCTACTACCATGCATTGGGCCCTGAAATATGACCCCGCTCGACTTCTTATTCACCCTAGCTCTCTGTCCAGGAGTTGCAAGTAGTTTCTGGTGTTTGTAGCCTACTGGAGGCCGTGGACAGCGCTGACCGTAGGGGTGGGCTGTGATGCGGTAGGTACGTGGCCGGGTGTACCGAATACCCGTTAGGTATCTCGGGAACCCTGTTCACATCGTTCGGGGCCGTATGGGAAACCTCGGCCGGACTCCCTGCGGATGGAACCTGGATAGGCGATAAACCTGGACTAGAGGCTTAAGTGTTTAGGTAGGTCGTGGTCTACACCCACGTCGGCTTTCGCTTGAAGTCTGCCGAGCACATGTCGTGTGCAGACGCTAAGTGGTGGAAACATGTATGAAGAAGTACACCCCTGCAGGGTTATCATGATCTATTCGAATAGCCGCGTCCGCGGTAAAGGACTACTTGGTTGCCTATACAGTTCATAGACAAGTAAATGGAAACTACTAAAAGCCTCAAGATAAGTGTGAGTGCCGAGGATGGCTCTTCCGTAGGAAGACGGAGGTGGATCCTCGGTAGTGTATTGAAGTGGAGAGTAGCGGACTCGTGTGCGCAAAACCATTTCAAGTTGGAGTCTCGTAGGTTAGCCTAGCCAAGAGTCAAAGCTGGCTTGCTGCAATAACTCCACCAACCCTTCTTGATAATATGCATGTATGTAGGATCTGATGTAAGTCTTGCTGAGTACCTTTGTACTCATGTTGCTATAATTTACATTTTTACAGAAGACGCTGCAACCCCTTCTGATGGGTTCTACGTAGACGTTGACATCAATGAGTAGGCTAAGGCCCAGGTGGTGATCCTGAGCTTGTGAAGGACCACGTAGTATAGCTAGGCTTTCCAAGCCTCTTTTATTTTACTAGTTGTCTGTACTCAGACAAGTTACTTCCGCTGCTGGTTTGTATGACTGTATGACTTGAATGCTGGGTCGTGTGACCCGTACCTTTGTGTATGTTATGTATGGCTCTCTGAGCCTTAAATAAAGTACTTGTGTCGTAGAGTCATGTTGTGATGCCTTGTTGTATTTGCACATATCGAGCATATTGTGTGTATGATTGAAATGCTTGGTATGTGTGGGATCTGACTATCTAGTTGTTTATCTTTAGTAGCCTCTCTTACCGGGAAATGTCTCCTAGTGTTACCGCTGAGCCATGGTAGCTTGCTACTGCTCTGGAACACTTAGGCTGGCCGGCATGTGTCCTTCTTCGTTCCGGTGTCTGTCCCTTCGGGGAAATGTCACGCATTGAGTACCGGAGTCCTGTTAGCCCGCTACAGCCCGGTTTACCGGAGTCCTGCTAGCCCAGTGCTACAGCCCGGACCCACTTGCTGATGACCGACACGTTCGAAGCTGGGTCATGGATGCCTGTCCCTGTAAGTCTGTGCCACTTTGGGTTTACGACTAGTCATGTCAGCCCGGGCTCCTTTATCATATGGATGCTAGCGACACTATCATATACGTGAGCCAAAAGGCGCAAACGGTCCCGGGCAAAGGTAAGGCGACACCCGTGGGGATACCGTGCATGAGGCCGCAAAGTGATATGAGGTGTTACAAGCTAGATCGATGTGACATCGAGTCGGGGTCTTGACTGCGTTGGCATCAGAGCCGGACTGCCTGTAGGTTCTCCAAGCCAAACTGGTCGATGTTGAGTCTAGAAATTCTTTAGGTATATGTAGGGGAATTGTTTGTGGGTTGGCACGTAAGGCTCTTTTTACTCCTTTATCTTATGACATTCTGATCTGAGTCAGTCTATTCTTCCACCGGGGGTTAAGGAATTATGATCTATTCTCTCTATCAGGATCACGTGTTACTAATCAGTAGTACCTTATAGGTTTGATGGATACAAGCCTAGTTCAGTTCTATTACCACATTATGTTGTTAGAATGGATTCAGAACTTTGATATGATGATGTTGAGTGTGTATGAAATCCTTTGTCAAATGTCTCAAAATCCTTCTTGAGCATTTACAGCTGTTATGCTGCCGAAATTTTGCTAGAAATTCTAATGCCTTTGCATTATGATTGTGCTTTCAGATGGCCACTCGCGACCTTAATCAAGTGGTTCGCCTGACTCGATGCCTAGATGTACCCGGCCATACCGCCATGTTGGTCAGGGTAATGACTGAGGCTGGATACCATTGGTATCCTGAGTACACGGTCCAAGAGCAATTCCGAGACTTTAATCAAAGCCAGTATCTCTGCACTGTTAGGATATTTCCATCTTATCCTGGGTCCACCGAGCCCCTTCACTGCTCCTATGGACTCGGGGTTACTATTGAGATGGCTGTGCAGGACGCCGCCTACTCTATGATGACCATCACGCCAGTCAGATCTGGTCTATTTCGGGACTCTGATTTCCGGTATATGCCAGGATCACTTCCGGGAGCACAAGGGTATCTCCAGGCTATCTATGCTGACCCCACCCAGGAGGATTCACGGACTCGCACAACTGCTGAGATGCTCGAGGATAAGGACCGTGAAAATCGGGCCTTGAGGTTAGAGCTCTTCAATACCCGTGCTGACCACTGGGCCACATTGACTCGGTTTGCACCGGCGGTGCAAGCTGGATATTCGGATATGCGCGATCTCTATCCTGTGAGATCTGCTCTGCCAGACGTGATGGGTTGGCGTGATGTAGGAGGCATCACCCCACCTCGCGGTCCCCGCAGGCCACCGTCTGTTGGTCCAAGACCTCATCCTAGCCCCTATGGTCCACAAGCTCCGCGAGATCGTCTGTTTCCGGATGATCATGTTGAGCTTCCAGGCTATGGAGGTGACTTCTACGAGGACTACTACGGATCGGTCTGAGTTAGTGGTAGTATCACTAGTTCGTGTTAGCTGTGTCGTCTATCGTCCTGCGTGACTCGTGGGATATGACCTAGTTTGTATCGCCTTCCGGAGGTGTAGAAAAATAATGTATAGGAGCTTGGAATGCCTCCGATGAGATGTAATCCTCTTTTCACCGTAATAGTATCTTGTTTGGTCTTGTACTAAACCCTGTATGGTGTGTATGACGATGGAATAAAGAAGCAGTTTCTGTATCTACCATGTCATACGGATGATCATCTTGCATTCCGAGTTATTCCTTACATTCTGTATCCTATGTCGGAATTTTATCATCCTGACTAAATCATTGTCTTGTTTACCTAGGATGGTCAACACGCGCACTAACCCTGCTCCTCAAGAGCAGGCCGAAGGCAGCGAAGTCAGGAATGCAAATCTGCCTCATCCTCCTTCCCTAGCCGAGGTTATGATGGAAGCCGAAAGAAACAAGCGGGAGACCAACCGTTTGTTGGAGCGTATTGAACAGAACACGGCACACCATCGGAGGACTAACGTGGTGTCACTCAGTGATTTTATCAAGTTACATCCACCCACGTTCCACCACTCCGTCGAGCCTCTCGACGCTGATGATTGGCTTCGCAGTATTTCTCACAAACTGCGTTCCGCGCTGGTAGCGGAGGCTGACAAGGTCACCTTTGCTGCATATCATCTTGAAGGCCCCGCCAGTCTATGGTGGGAGAATTATGGAGCTATGCGCCCAGCGGGCCATGTCACTACTTGGACTGAATTCAGCGAGGTTTTCCGTGAACATCACATTCCGGAGGGTCTCATGGACCGTAAACATGAGGAATTTTGCAGTTTCACTCAGGGCCGACTCTCTGTGGATGCTTACAGCAGGGAGTTCGGTAACCTCGCACGATATGCAACTGAGGAAGTTTCTACTGATGCCAAGAAGCAAGCAAGGTTCCGTAAGGGGCTTAGTCCTGAGCTTCGCCGCGACCTCCGTCTGCATGAGTGCACATCTTTTCAGAAACTTGTTAACAAGGCCATCAGTGCTGAAACTGGTCAGACTGATTATGATGCAACACGCAAGCATGGCCGTGACATGGGTTCCTCATCCGGTGCTGGTCCTCAGAAGCGCCGCGTGTGGGTGCCCAACACCGCCCTGCCATCCAGGTTCACACCGAGGCCATCTTTCCAAGCGCCTCGCCCTGTTCAATAGTCTGCACCAGCCAAGCCCTATGGGGGTCCAACCAACAATGCTCCTCCACGTACCAGTTCCGTGACTTGTTTCAAGTGTGGGGAATCTGGTCACTATATGCGTGAGTGTCCCCAGACCAACCCCAACCAATCTGCTAAAGCTGTTGGCCGTGGCAAGCCGACAGGGAAAGTGTTCCACGCCAAGCCGGCCACCGCTACACGTGGCCATGTCAACTGTATCTCTGCCGAAGAAGCTCAAGAGGATCCCAACGTCGTTCTCGGTACGCTCCTTGTTAATTGCCACCCGGCATCTGTTCTTTTCGATACAGGAGCCTCTCATTCATTTATATCCGAGAACTATGCCCGTTTGCATAACACCGCATTCTGTAACATGCCATCCACTATGGAAATTTCTACTCCCGGTTCTAGATGGCAGACCTCCAGGGTAAGTTATGGAAATGAAATCCAAGTCGATAGACTTGTTTTCCTTGCATCTTTGATAGCTCTCAAATTTTCAGATATTAATATCATTTTGGGTATGGACTGGATGTCAGCTCATCATGCCAAAATTGATTGCTTCTCTAGGACTGTTCAACTCACTCATCCTTCGGGGAAGATAGTCAATGTCTTGACCCGATTAGCCAAGCGACAATTATATTCTCTTAACGCCAGCCCTTTGCCAGACCTTGAGGACGTTCCGGTAGTCCGTGACTTCCCGGATGTCTTCCCAGAGGAATTGCCAGGTGTTCCACCTGACAGGGATGTTGAGTTCGTAATAGACCTCATTCCAGGAACCGTTCCGATTGCTAGAAGACCCTATAAGATGGCACCACTAGAACTAGCCGAGCTTAAGAAACAACTCGATGAGTCCTTGAAAAAGGGTTTCATCCGACCTAGTTCATCTCCGTGGGCTTGCCCCGTCCTCTTCGTCAAGAAGAAGGATGGTACGGACCGGATGGTTGTAGATTATCGACCTGTCAATTTGGTCACAATCAAGAACAAATATCCGCTTCCCAGGATCAACGACCTGTATGATCAGCTCGCTGGATCCTCAGTCTTCTCCAAGATGGATTTGAGGTTGGGCTACCATCAAATCAAAATCAGAAACGGGGACATTCCTAAAACGGCCTTTGTTACTCGTTATGGCCAATACGAGTACACCGTCATGTCCTTCGGTTTAACCAACGCTCCAGCCACCTTTTCTCGGTTAATGAACTCAATCTTCATGGAGTATTTGGATAAATTCGTCGTAGTTTATCTCGATGATATACTCATCTACTCCAAGAACGAGGAGAACATGCCGAACATCTAAGGCTAGTGTTGAAGAAACTTCGAGAGCACCGCCTTTATGCCAAGTTTTCCAAATGTGAATTTTGGTTGTCAGAAGTGACCTATCTGGGTCATGTAATATCTGGTAAAGGTATTGCTGTTAACCCTGAGCGAGTTCAAGCCGTCCTTAATTGGACTCCACCTGAATCGGTCAAGCAAGTTCGGAGTTTTCCTTGGCCTTAGCGAGCTATTGTCGTCGCTTTGTCGAGAACTTCTCCAAAGTTGCTAAACCTCTAACCGAACTCCTTAAGAAGGATAAAAAGTTTGAATGGACTCCACAATGTGAGCACAGTTTTCAGGAACTGAAAAGACGCCTGACTTCTGCTCCCGTGCTGGTACCGCCAGACTTCTCTAAGGACTTTGTTATCTACTGCGACGCCTCGCGACAAGGACTAGGTTGCATTCTCATGCAAGATCGACACGTAATTGCTTACGCCTCATGGCAATTGCACCCACATGAGGAGAATTATCCTACTCATGATCTAGAGCTTGCAGCCGTAGTCTATGCACTTAAAACCTGGCGACATTACCTCCTCGGTAACCGTTGCGAAATATTCACTGATCACCAAAGTCTGAAGTACATTTTCACCCAACCGGATTTGAATCTCAGGCAAAGACGTTGGGTTGAGTTGATCACAGATTTCGACTTAGGAATAACTTACACCCCAGGAAAAGCCAACGTCATGGCTGATGCGCTAAGTCGTAAATCTTATTGTAACAACCTGATGTTACAACAAAGTCAACCGCTTCTCCATGAGGAATTTCGGAAGCTTAACCTTCACATTGTTCCTCAAGGATTTCTTTCCACCTTGGTGGCGAAACCTACTCTTACGGATCAAATCATCGCTGCCCAGAAGCGAGATAAGGGAATAGCTAAGATCAAGGAGAACATTGCTAGCGGAGGTGCTAGTTGTTTCTCCACAAATGATCATGGTGTTGTGTACTTTGAGAACCGTTTAGTGGTTCCCAAGAACCAGCATCTACGGCAGCTGATCCTTAAGGAGGCTCATGAATCCCCTCTCACCATTCATCCGGGTAGTACCAAGATGTATCAGGACCTACGCCAGAGGTTCTGGTGGACTAGGATGAAGAGAGAAATTGCTCAGTATATTGCTAATTGCGACGTCTGTCGTCGTGTAAAAGCAGAGCATCAACGGCCTGCTGGCACCCTTCAGCCCCTAGCTATTCCTGAATGGAAATGGGATAAAATTGGTATGGATTTCATTACCGGTTTTCCCAGGACCAAGAGAGGGAATAATGCTATTTTCGTCGTTGTCGATCGTCTTTCCAAAGTAGCCCATTTCCTACCTGTTCGTGAGAGTATAACCGCTAGTCAGCTGGCAGACTTATACATCTCCCGAATAGTGTCTCTCCATGGTGTTCCTTTGGAAATTAACTCGGATCGAGGAAGTATTTTCACCTCTCGATTTTGGGAAAGTTTCCAAAATGCTATGGGAACCCGTCTCTCCTTTAGCACCGCTTTTCACCCTCAATCGAGTGGTCAAGTAGAACGCGTCAACCAGATTCTAGAAGACATGCTTCGAGCCTCTGTTATCTCTTTCGGAATGGATTGGGAGAAGTGCCTTCCATTTGCCGAATTCGCTTACAACAACAGCTATCAATCTAGCTTGGGTAAAGCCCCTTTTGAAGTTCTCTATGGACGACGGTGTCGAACACCCCTTAACTGGTCAGAGACCGGGGAAAGACAATTCTTTGGCCCGGATATGATTCAGGAAGCAGAAGAACAAGTTCGCATCGTTCGTGAAAAGTTGAAAACAGCCCAATCTCGTCAAAAGAGTCAATATGACCGAAAACATAAGGCTATGACTTTCGAGGTTGACGAGAAGGCTTATCTTCGGGTTACCCCTCTGAAGGGAACCCATCGTTTCGGTATCAAAGGCAAATTGGCTCCTCGTTACATTGGACCTTTTCGCATTCTCGCCAAACGAGGAGAAGTTGCCTACCAGTTGGAACTACCTCCGCACCTCTCCAGAGTCCACGATGTCTTCCACGTTTCTCAACTCAGGCGTTGCTTCTCGGATCCTATCCGTGGAGTGGACCACGAAACACTTGATCTCCAAGATAATCTTACATATCGAGAGTACCCCATTCGTATCCTCGATCAGGCCGAGCGTACCACTCGACGTCATAATATCAAGTTTCTCAAAGTACAATGGTCGCACCATTCTGAGGATGAAGCAACTTGGGAAAGGGAGGATCGTCTTCGACTTGAGTATCCCGCCTTCTTTCCGGAGGAACCCAAATCTCGGGACGAGATTCTTTTGAGTGGGGGTGAGTTGTCACACCCTAGCTAGTCATGCATTAGAGTGTTGCATCATGTTTATTCTTTCACCAGAAACCTGAAATGGGGATGACAGAACCCCCAGTCCCCTCTGAAACCAACTAGGGTTTACTAAAAACTTTTTCAATGAACCTGAAATGCCCTTCTAAAATGCCCATCATTTTTGTCTTGGTTCAGAACCTCTGCCAAAAGTGATGCACATTTTCCTAGGCCATCTTAGGGTTTTTGAATTAAATCATAAATATTTGAATTTGGGCATTTAAAATTATATAAAATATTTAAATGCTCAAATATCTCCAAACTAAAATGTTTCATGTTGGAAATAATCCAACTATGGACCAGGAGTAGTTTGGTGATTTTAGGAGTAGCCTAAGTATTTTATTTAATTCAACAAAGTTGCAGAAGTATTAAAAAAACAGAAAACAGAAAGAAATGGAAAAAGCTTACCTGGCGCCTGCTCCCGGCCCACCTGCCGGCCCAGCCCAGCGCCGCTCCAGCGAGCTGCTTGCCGGCCAGGCAGGCAGGCAGGTGCCCGACGGCGACCGCAGCGCGCGCCACGCACCTGCTCGCCGCCTCGCCGCTCCCCGCGCCCGGTGACGTCGTGGACCGGCCTCCCTCGCTCCCCCGAACCCCCCAGACACCCCCTCTCCTCTCCAGCTCCTCCCCCTCGCGCTCCCCCGCCATGGCCGACGCCACCATCGCCGTGCCTTCGTCGTAGCCGTGCTCCCCGCCGCCCGTGCGTCCTCTCACCGTGTCCAGGAGCTCCGCCGCTGTCCACTCCATCGAGCAAGCCGAGCCCCGAGCGCTCGCAACGCCCGAGTCCACCGCAACGACCTCGCCCGAACCGCCGTCGCCGGAGATCCCCTTCAACGCCGTCGTCGCTCCGGTCCATCTCCGGCCACGCCAAGGGCTTCGTCGCACTCACTGTGAGCTTAGCCATCTTCCCCCTCCCTTCCGTTCTTGCTCCCGAGCCGTGTAGCGACCTCCCAGAGCTCAACCGCACCCACCGCCGTGGAGCTCGTCGCCGACGTGCTCCCGGTCATCCTCCGGCCACTCCACGGTGTTCATCATACTCACCGTGTTCCGTAGCACCTAGCTAGCTACTCCCCGAGCCTCACCGACCCCTCTAGCATCAAGTTCGTCTTCGTCCGAACCCCGTTGGCCGCCAAAGTCGTCGCCGGCGCCAACTCCGGCCACCCCGACCCCAACGGACTCCACCAAGAGCTGCGGCTTGTCCTCAGCTCCACTCCGGTGGTCTCCGCGACCCATTTGGTGGCCGAAACGGCCAAAACCACTTCCGCCGCCGCGTCGGGCTCGCCGGCGGCTAAACGCCGGTGCAGCCGACCCGGGTTTGACCACGGGTGGGCCCTGGTTGACTCCCCTGAGTCAATGACAGGTGGGGCCCAGCCCTATTAATTAAACAGGTTTAGTTTTAATTAAACTTTAATTAATTTAATCACCCTGACATGCGGGACCCACTGTCAGGTTTGACCCGGACGTGTTCCGTTGACCTGCTGACGTCACACTGACGTCAGGCTGACGCAATAATTGATTTTCTGGAATTATTCTAATATAGGAAATTCCAGAATATAATTTAAACTTCAAAAATTCATAACTTTTATTCTGTAACTCCAAATCAGACAAATTATATATGAAAAATGATCAGAAAAATCCAATCTATCCATCTGTACTATTTTCATGCATGATTAAACAAGTTAACTGATGTTTAATGCAGAACAAGGAAAAGCACTTTAAAAGGCCATGTTTGAGTTTGAAATTTGAATCTTTGATTCAAATTGGTTCAAACCCTTCTGGTCTTAGTTGCATTAGCCCAACACACTCATATTGCTATGTTTCATGCATGCATCATATTGTTGCACATTGTTTGGTGATGGTTGTGTATCGGTGTTCTTTGC
The DNA here is from genome assembly GCF_018294505.1 of Triticum aestivum. Lineage (NCBI taxonomy): Eukaryota > Viridiplantae > Streptophyta > Magnoliopsida > Poales > Poaceae > Triticum > Triticum aestivum. The sequence goes on along the minus strand of NC_057795.1, from coordinate 78,144,297 downwards.
GGCAGGATCTGCCTCCGAGGAGTATCGTGATTACCCTAACGAAGAACCGTATCAGTGCATCGAACCATCAGGCAAGCAACCAACCATTTGATCATATCGATACAATCCCATGTTCTCGCTCCTGCTCTCTTTTACTGCATTAAGACAACGCGTTTCAAACTGCTGTGTGCTACGGTAGTTGAACCCACTTCCTCTGCATGACCTGTCATTGCCACAGTAACTAGATGAAACCCACTAGCATGTGTAGGAGTTGATTGAGCCATATGTATGTGTTGTTCCTACCTTGCTATGCCTGCTATGCTTAGAGTCGTGTCAGGTCTGGTTCATCTGGGTGATGGGCTAGAGTGAAATGATTATGTCGGTAATGAGAGTGGTGTGGTGAACACGATTTGGTAAAGGTATCGATGAGAGGCCATGTAGGAGTACATGGTGGGTTGTTTCATTGAAGCCGACCTTAAGCACTGAGATCTGTATGTGTGATTTAAGATACAGCTACTACCATGCATTGGGCCCTGAAATATGACCCCGCTCGACTTCTTATTCACCCTAGCTCTCTGTCCAGGAGTTGCAAGTAGTTTCTGGTGTTTGTAGCCTACTGGAGGCCGTGGACAGCGCTGACCGTAGGGGTGGGCTGTGATGCGGTAGGTACGTGGCCGGGTGTACCGAATACCCGTTAGGTATCTCGGGAACCCTGTTCACATCGTTCGGGGCCGTATGGGAAACCTCGGCCGGACTCCCTGCGGATGGAACCTGGATAGGCGATAAACCTGGACTAGAGGCTTAAGTGTTTAGGTAGGTCGTGGTCTACACCCACGTCGGCTTTCGCTTGAAGTCTGCCGAGCACATGTCGTGTGCAGACGCTAAGTGGTGGAAACATGTATGAAGAAGTACACCCCTGCAGGGTTATCATGATCTATTCGAATAGCCGCGTCCGCGGTAAAGGACTACTTGGTTGCCTATACAGTTCATAGACAAGTAAATGGAAACTACTAAAAGCCTCAAGATAAGTGTGAGTGCCGAGGATGGCTCTTCCGTAGGAAGACGGAGGTGGATCCTCGGTAGTGTATTGAAGTGGAGAGTAGCGGACTCGTGTGCGCAAAACCATTTCAAGTTGGAGTCTCGTAGGTTAGCCTAGCCAAGAGTCAAAGCTGGCTTGCTGCAATAACTCCACCAACCCTTCTTGATAATATGCATGTATGTAGGATCTGATGTAAGTCTTGCTGAGTACCTTTGTACTCATGTTGCTATAATTTACATTTTTACAGAAGACGCTGCAACCCCTTCTGATGGGTTCTACGTAGACGTTGACATCAATGAGTAGGCTAAGGCCCAGGTGGTGATCCTGAGCTTGTGAAGGACCACGTAGTATAGCTAGGCTTTCCAAGCCTCTTTTATTTTACTAGTTGTCTGTACTCAGACAAGTTACTTCCGCTGCTGGTTTGTATGACTGTATGACTTGAATGCTGGGTCGTGTGACCCGTACCTTTGTGTATGTTATGTATGGCTCTCTGAGCCTTAAATAAAGTACTTGTGTCGTAGAGTCATGTTGTGATGCCTTGTTGTATTTGCACATATCGAGCATATTGTGTGTATGATTGAAATGCTTGGTATGTGTGGGATCTGACTATCTAGTTGTTTATCTTTAGTAGCCTCTCTTACCGGGAAATGTCTCCTAGTGTTACCGCTGAGCCATGGTAGCTTGCTACTGCTCTGGAACACTTAGGCTGGCCGGCATGTGTCCTTCTTCGTTCCGGTGTCTGTCCCTTCGGGGAAATGTCACGCATTGAGTACCGGAGTCCTGTTATCCCGCTACAACCCGGTTTACCGGAGTCCTGCTAGCCCAGTGCTACAGCCCGGACCCACTTGCTGATGACCGACACGTTCGAAGCTGGGTCATGGATGCCTGTCCCTGTAAGTCTGTGCCACTTTGGGTTTACGACTAGTCATGTCAGCCCGGGCTCTTTATCATATGGATGCTAGCGACACTATCATATACGTGAGCCAAAAAGCGCAAACGGTCCCGGGCAAAGGTAAGGCGACACCCGTGGGGATACCATGCGTGAGGCCGCAAAGTGATATGAGGTGTTACAAGCTAGATCGATGTGACATCGAGTCGGGGTCCTGACATGGACAGGGCTTCATCAGCCTCAATAGCTCGTTTGACCCTCCCTTTCCAGGAGGACAAATCATTGCTGAACATGCCCATGGCGTGATTGTTAATCTTTTTCATCTTTGGATCATCCCACGATTGTTCTATGTTATCATTCCGGTCGGGGAACTTGAATCTCTTGTGCAACTTTGTTAGGAGCAACTGCGTCAAATGTTCTTTACTCCTTAAGTCATCTTCGTTGATGCTCGCACATTCCCGTAGGATGCATCCTACTTGGTTCCCATAGCACTTGTGAGGTTCTTCCTGCTCTAACGGCTCAAACTTGCCAGGTGCCATCTTTGTGATCACAAGTCGTCCAATCCCTAGTTTGTTAGGTTTTCGTATCCTCTGCTTCTTATGCTTCCTCTTTTCGGTAGCGGCATCGGGGCCGGTACCATCCCCGCCGGTATCTTCCTCGCCGGTACCTTCCCCACCGATCTCGGCGCCGCCATCGGTGCCGGCGTTGTCGGTGTTGATGTCGGCGTCAGTACCATCATCTAGGCCAACCTGCAAACCTTGCTTAGCAGTCAAATAGTCGAGGTACTCTTGTTCACCCTCATAATCCATCTCGTCTGCATCTTGGTCAGAAGGCCCAGTTTCTTCGTTGTTCGACATGTTTCCTATGATTAAGTGTCCTCATTTATTTCTAAAAGTATGAATAAATGAGAAATGACATAAAAATAAATCTATGTGCCAGCACTCGATATGCCAACTATGTAGCACAAATCATGCCTCTATTCACGGGAAATTTCGGCATGACCTTTGCTAAAAAATGGACATATCGAGCACCTAAAATTCACCGGAACGGAAATGAATCAACATTTCGGCGTAACATAGGCCACTCGGATCATTTTCCAAACATAACATGTCCAAAACATGACATATCCACATATCACATGTCCAGTTCAAATTTGCATATAAATTCAGCTAATTTTGAAACCTAGCTAAATTCATAACTAAATAGATAACCTAATTAACAGACTGCCCTAACTAAAACCTAAGTAAATTAACCGAAGAACCCTAGCAGAGAGACAGAGAGGGGGAGGGTTACAGAGGGTGCAGGGGCGAGGAGGCAGGCCCGACGACGGCCGAGGTTGGGAGGGGAGGAAGCAGAGGAGGGAGGGAAGGGCTGATGGGTCGGGGGCGAGCGTGCCGGGGTCGGGGGCGAGCGTCGGCGCCCGGGTCGGGGGCGAGGGCCGGGTCGGGGTGAGCGCCGGGGTCGGGGTCGGGGGCGAGCGACGGGGGAAGAGAGAGTGGAGATTTGGGGGGGAAAGGCGGGATGAAGCAGGGATAGTGAGAATTTTGGGTTAAGTGGATGTAGCAGCAGCGTTTGGACAAAACGTGTTACTACTACCTTCAGTAGCTGTAGCGGTTTATATGAAATGTGCTACTACTACCTTCAATAGCTGCAGCGGTTTATACGAAATGCGCTACTACTACTACTGCCAGTTTTCCTTTTTATTTTCCTTTATTTTCTATCATGTTTATTTCCCGAGAGCAGTGAACGAAGGGAGGGCGATATATATTGCATCATTTGACGGTTAAATATGTATGCAAAATAGGAACATATATATTACATCATTGTACCCATGCATAATAATGGCTAAGTGTGGATACAAAATAGAAACATATATATATATATATATATATATATATATATTACATCATTTGACCGATAACATACGGTTCCTCAGCGCTGACATTTTCGTTTTTGAGTCAGCTTCTTTCCCTTCTTGTTCGTCGAAGAATAATTGAGCCCCTCATTGTGACTTTGCCTTTTCCATGGAGTACGATTTTTCTTAGGTAATGTAGTATTGATTCTTCTTTTGACGTATACTTCATCATCATCGTCATCTTCCCTCATTGGGTTGCCGTACTGATCATAGTCTTCCTCGTTGCCGACTCCATCCATTCCAATGATGTTCCTTTTGCCTCTCCTCACGACAACACGACTGGGATTGCATGGGTCGGTTATGAAGAAGCATTGTGTCACGTGCTTAGCGTGTACCCATGGCTCGTGTTTTGCGATAGCATTCATGGTAGCGCTCTTGGCGCCGGGTATACTCATGGTAGTGAAAATCTGGTTTTCTCTTTCGACATTCTTTGCCCATCTAACACGGAACATCGTCGTGTTGTGCAATCCAGAGTAGTCAAGCTCCCAGATCTCCTCGACCCTTCCATAAATCGTTCAGTTGTGCCGTTGTCGCTGCCGGTCATGCATTCCATCATCACCTCTGAGTTCTGATCATCACTGTCCATGTCTTTGGCCTCCGTGTAGAACGTGTATCTGTTGATATCATATGCCTGATAGGTTACGAGGTTGGGAGAGGGGCCATGTGCTAAGGCATATATGAGCAATTCGTCCTTAGAGCCCTCCTCTGGGGGATTAGCAATAATATGCTCTTTGAACCAATGCAGGAAAGTGGAGTTGTGCTCTCTAGTAACTTCGGCGTTCGTCCTGCATACCCCCCGGTCACGGTACTTCTTTGCGATAATTTCTTTGTGCAGTGCCACGAAAGGATCTACCTCGTCTAGGTGTTGTAGCACTACCAAGTTTGCTCTATCAAAGTTGTTGCGTCGATCTGAGTATGCCATGTGCAGTTCCCTACGACCGTTGCAGTGACCATCTCCTTCGAGCCTCCCATCGTGCTTGTTAACGGGCAAACCAACACTAACACCATGTGGCTGGTGTCGTGGTTCTAAGTCTGACAGTAGAGTGCGGGGTAGGTATGGAGAGGCAAGGTCCTAGCTATGCAGAGGTTGTAACACAAGAGATGTACGAGTTCAGGCCCTTCTCGGAGGAAGTAAAAGCCCTACGTCTCGGAGCCCGGAGGCGGTCGAGTGGATTATGTGTATATGAATTACAGGGTGCCGAACCCTTCTGCCCGTGGAGGGGGGTGGCTTATATAGAGTGCGCCAGGACCCCAGCCAGCCCACGTAATGAAGGGTTTAAGGTGTATTTAGTCCGGGGCGTTTCTGGTAACGTCCCACATAAAGTGTCTTAACTATCATAAAATCTACTTAACTACAGGCCGTTGCAGTGCAGAGTGCCTTTTGACCTCCTGGTAGTCGAGTGAGTCTTCGTGGTCGAGTCCTTCAAGTCAGTCGAGTGAATCCCTCGTTGGTCGACTGGAAGGTGACCTCTTCTAAGGGTGTCCTTGGGCAGGGTACTTAGATCAGGTCTGTGACCCTACCCTAGGTACATGACTCCATCATTAGCCCCCGAATGGATTGAGGCTTTGAGTGACGGAGGAGTTCATGTTGTTTCCGATTAACCTTTGCACACTGGTCGTGCGTTGTTCTGAACCAGAGAATCTCTTCGTTGATAGTGAGCAACTTGTCTTCAGTTGACTCGATCCATTCTTTTCTTTCGTCGAGTGATCTTTCGGGTTTCGTCGATTTCCGAACAACGGATCGCAGGAAATCCCGCGCCTGACAGACTGATCTGCCGTTCGCGGATTCCGCGGGATGAGAAATTTGGGGAAACGCGCGAAGCGGAGCGGACCGCGGCGTTCGGATGGGACGGGACATAGACGCCTCGATCCCCGCGCCGCTTTCTTCGCCACGTATCCCGCCCGCGTAACAGTTCCAGGATATGATTATATCTGCCGGGTCCACCTGTCATCCACTCGGAAGGGATCTTATAAATGCGCCCGGCGAGGGTTTTTTGAACAGTGCCTCAGCATTCTCTCTCTCTGCCTCCTTCGTCTCCGCCCAACGCGCTCGCTCTCGCCTCCGCACCACTTCTCCTCACGCGCCCCGCCGGAAGCCATGGTCAAGGAGAAGACGGCGGCGCTGGAGCGCGCGAAGAAGGCGTCGGCGACGGAGAAGGTGAAGGGGAGATCCACCAGCCGCGGTGGGTCTTCGTCCAGATCCCGCCTGCCGAAAGGCTGGGTCCAGGGAGATTGGATCCAGTCGACCATCACGGAGAAGGATCTCCTCGACATGGCCAACGAGGGCCTGATCCCCCATGGAGCTGCAAGGCTTCCGGGGAAAGAGTGGCAGCCCTAGCCAGAAGAGGGTGAGTGCGTGCTTCTGGCTACCCATGTCGTCCGCGGATTCTCTTTGCCGCCGAGCATTTTCTTCCGTGGTTTCTTGAACTTTTTTGGAGCACAACTCCACCACTTCACCCCGAATTCTATCGCCTATCTTGCCACGTTTGTGTCCATGTGCGAGAGTTTTCTGGTCTGCCGACCGCACTGGGGCTTGTTCAAGCACATATTCACATGTCGCTCTCAAACTGTGAAGAAGGCGAGTCCAGGCGACGAAAGAACCCGAGTGGTCCAAATGTGTGGAGGTCTGGGGACCAGGTGAGAAACAAGAGCACCTTCCCAGCCATGACATTTCCCGAGTCAGTCAGAGGCTAGCAGTCGACCTGGTTCTACTGCCAGGATGAGTCGACACCGGGGCAGTCGAGTGGGCTCCCTCCATTTACCATGGACCGAGTGAACAAGCCCTCCTCCCTGAAGCTGATTCCGAAGGAGAAAGCTGACGTGAAGATGTTGATGGAGCGCGTAGTTCAGTTGGTTCGGGAGGGAGTGACGGGCATGGATCTCCTGGAAGTTTTCCTTAGGCGCCGAATCCAGCCTCTTCAGTTCCGGAGCCACTGCATGTGGTTGTACTGTGGGACTGAGGATGTGACTCGGGTTAATCCAGAAGCAGTCGACGATGCCACTCTGGAAAGGTGGATGGCCGCTGTTACTGGGAACAAGGACAACCCTCACGGGGCCAGAAGGATTCCTCCACTCGACTGCCACAGTGATCCAAACAAGGCATGTCTTCCCCACTTCCCGTTGTATTCTCATCATATTTTATTTCTGCTTTCTCTGCTGATCGGTCGACTGATCTTTGTCTTGTTGTCCCTCAGACCCTCACTGAACTGTACTCGATGCCCAACGGAGCGCAGGCTCCGACTGAGGAGGGAGAAGCGAGCGGGGGCGAGAGCCAAGAGGAGGAGTGGGACTCGGACGCCGCCGAGGCCGATGATGATGACGATGACGATGATGATGACGACGATGAGGACGTGGAAGAGGAGGAGGAGGAGGAGGTCGCACCACCGCGCTTGGAAAGGCGGTCGAAACTTGTCCATGACCCTGCGACTGAGCGCGGCAAGGGGGTCGCGACTGTTACTCAGTCGACCAAGCGCCCCCGGACCACCTCTCCGGCGCCGACCGAAAAGGCGCCGAAGTAGCCTAGGGCGGCCCCGTCGAAGCCGACCAAGCACCTGCCGAAGATGAAGGTGTCCATCCCCACCATATCAGGGTAATCATATTGCTTATGTCTTCTTGTTTTGTGTGAACTTTATCTCTGGTTGGCGCTGGAGTTAGTCGACTGACTCTTTGGAGTTGCAGTGCTGCTACTTCTGAGACCTCAGCCCGGGCTGACGACCATGCGATGGAGGACGCAACAACCTCAAAACCTAGTATTATACTCTTAACACCGTTTCTAGTCGACTGACTCATGATCTCTAATTCTGATTCTTTTCTGTAGCTCCATCCAATGTTTTTATCACTCTCCCTGATGATGATGAAGACGAGGAACCACTAAAGCACAGAATGAGAAGGAAAGCGTCTGCCAGGAGGGTGCCCCAGGATGTGACGGTGCCTGAGACTCTGGTCGCGGAGGAGGAGAACACCACTCGACACACTGTGTCCTTCGCAGATCCGCTGACGAGTGCTCCGCAGCCCTCCCTCTTGACGACGCACCACGTCCCAGAGGACCAAGCTGGCGCCGCGAAGGAGGCGATACGCCAGGCAGGGATCATGATGGAGCAGTTGAAGACCATCCGGGATGCGAGCCAGGCAGCTTACGACGCCAGTTCCGCCCTTCAAAGGAATGTTCAGGTCAGTCGACCACCACTTGTTCTGTTAGGATATGCTATCAAAAAACTTTTCTTTCCAGAATTTATAGTAGTCACCCACTGGGTGTGTCGATTTAAACTCCGTGTTAGCGGGGGCACGCTGAGTGCACCCGCTGGGTGTAGTCCCCAAGGCTAAGGTCGACTGCTGGCAGTCGGCCTTAGGCTTTATAATTTCAGTCTCTCCGTCATTCGACTACGGCGAATGGATTTCGCAAACCGGTGGGGGCACGCTAAGTGCACCCACTGGGTGTAGTCCCCGAGACTGTGGTCGACTGCTGGCAGTCGGTTACAGTCTTAAAGAATACATCTTGTTTTTTTTTGAGGTCGACTGGTCGACTCTGTCTTCAAATAGGATTAGTGGGGGCACGCTGAGTGCACCCACTGGGTGTAGTCCCAAGGCTAAAGGTCGACTGCGGGCAGTCGGCCTTAGGCTTTATAATTTCAGTCTTTCGTCATTCGACTAAGGCGACTGGATTTCACGAACCGGTCGACTGGTCGACTTCTGTCTTCGACTGGTCGATTAGTGGGGGCACGCTGAGTGCACCACTGGGTGTAGTCCCCAAGGCTAAGGTCGACTGCTGGCAGTTGGCCTTAGGTTTATAATTTCAGTCTCTCCGTCATTCGACTACGGCCGACTGGATTCACAAACCGGTCGACTGGTCGACTCTGTCTTCGACTGGTCGATTTAGTGGGGGCACGCTGAGTGCACCCACTGGGTGTAGTCCCCGAGACTACGGTCGAATGCTTGTATTCGGCTGTAGTCTTAGAAACGCGTGATTTTTCCTTTTCACTCGGAAGTGAATTATATTTGACATTTAGTCGATTGGTTCTTCGCAGAACTCCTGTGATCTTGTGGCTCGCTACTCTGAGCTGGAAAACAAGCACATTCAGCTCGAGCTGAATTTGAAGCTGGTTCAGGAGAATCTGACGAAGGCAAAGGAGGAGACCGAAGGTATGTTTAGTGAGACCTTGACGACTGCTTTTTCCCTTTATTTGTTTCAAAATCTGATCTTGCTGTAACTTGCAGGTAAGGTGAGGGAGGCCGAACGGAAGAAGGACCTTGAACTAGCTGAGAAGATCAAGCTTGTTGACGAGAAGTTAGCTTCAGTCACCAAGCTTGAGCAAGAAAATGCCAATCTGAAAGCTGCTCTTGGGAAGAAAAAAGATCTGGAGGCCTTCCTGAATGGTCTTGCCAAGAAGCTGTTTCTTATGCTTGAAGGTAAATCTCTATGCTCGGCGATCATTTCCAACCGTGGTTTTTCCATTCGACCATCGCCTTGACTCGGTGATCGTCCTTGCAGAATTTTGTCAAAACTTTGAAGAAGAAACTAGCCGGCTGGAACCAAACCTTGACCCCGTCAATTCTCCGATGGATGACGAAGTTGCCATGAATGTTTTCCGACTGGAGTCCCATGTTGCAGCTGTCATGGACTATCTTGCAAGGCTGAAGGTCGCCACATCTCGCATCGACTCTACGCTCTGGCCCGGGGAGACACTTCAGAACGACCTCGAGTCGCTGATGGCTCGCTTGAACACGATCCCTGGTCGAGTGCAGGAGTGGAAAAAGTCCTCGGCTCGGTGCGGTGCAGATGTTGCTCTGTGTCTGGCCCGAGTCCACTGCAAAGATGCGCGAGAAGACAAGCTGGCGGCCCTCCGGGTGGCCAACACCAAGAAACACGACTTCAGGTCCTTTATGGAAACTTTCCTTGCGGCTGCCACTCGGATCGCAGATGGAATTGATCTTGATGAGTTTGTTGCACCTTCCAGCCCTCCACAGGAGGGGTAAAAAACTTCTTCTAAACTCGACGCTTTAAATTTGCCTCAGTATGCCGAGTGGAGTTGTAACCGATAAACCTTAACGGGCTTAGCGCCTGAGCACTTTCGGTTCCTTTAGGTATCGATCGAACTTGAATTTGGTGTTTGAATATGATTGCTTTTGGCTCGAAATGTCTTTTGCAGGTTCAAAGCGGGCGCTTACTGCAATCGACTTATTCCTTAGTCCACTTAGGCGAGCGCTGGGCTGCAGCTAAGCCCCGAGTGAGAGGTTTGCTCTTCACTCGGTAGGATTTTATAACTTAGGCGAGCACTGGGCTGCAGCTAAGCCCGAGTGAGAGGTTTGCTCTTCACTCGGTAGGATTTTGATAACTTAGGCGAGCTGGGCTGCAGCTAAGCCCCGAGTGAGAGGTTTGCTCTTCACTCGGTAGGATTTTTATAACTTAGGCGAGCACTGGGCTGCAGCTAAGCCCGAGTGAGAGGTTTGCTCTTCACTCGGTAGGATTTTATAACTTAGGCGAGCACTGGCTGCAGCTAAGCCCGAGTGAGAGGTTTGCTCTTCACTCGGTAGGATTTTTTTAACTTAGGCGAGCACTGGGCTGCAGCTAAGCCCCGAGTGAGAGGTTTGCTCTTCACTCGGTAGGATTTTATAACTTAGGCGAGCACTGGCTGCAGCTAAGCCCCGAGTGAGAGGTTTGCTCTTCACTCGGTAGGATTTTATAACTTAGGCGCGTGGGCTGCAGCTAAGCCCCGAGTGAGAGGTTTGCTCTTCACTCGGTAGGATTTTATAACTTAGGCGAGCACTGGCTGCAGCTAAGCCCCGAGTGAGAGGTTTGCTCTTCACTCGGTAGGATTTTTAAACTTAGGCGAGCACTGGACTGCAGCTAAGCCCCGAGTGAGAGGTTGCTCTTCACTCGGTAGGATTTTATAACTTAGGCGAGCTTGGACTGCAGCTAAGCCCCGAGTGAGAGGTTTGCTCTTCACTCGGTAGGATTTTGATAACTTAGGCGAGTACTTGGACTGCAGCTAAGCCCCGAGTGAGAGGTTGCTCTTCACTCGGTAGGATTTTATAACTTAGGCGAGTACTTGGACTGCAGCTAAGCCCCGAGTGAGAGGTTGCTCTTCACTCGGTAGGATTTTTTAACTTAGGCGAGTACTTGGACTGCAGCTAAGCCCCGAGTGAGAGTTGCTCTTCACTCGGTAGGATTTTATAACTTAGGCGAGCACTGGACTGCAGCTAAGCCCGAGTGAAGTTGCTTTCACTCGGTAGGATTTTATAACTTAGGCGAGTACTTGGACTGCAGCTAAGCCCCGAGTGAAGTGCTCTTCACTCGGTAGGATTTTATAACTTAGGCGAACGGACTGCAGCTAAGCCTCCGAGTGGAAGTCTGGCACCACTCGGTAGGATTTTTAAACTTAGGCGAAACGGATTCGCAGCTAAGCCTCCGAGTGGGAGTCTGGCTCACCACTCGGTAGGATTTTTACAAACTTAGGCGAAACGGATTCGCGGCTAAGTCACCCACTGAGGGGAATTTTATTGGACAAAATAAAAAGTGACAAAAATTATGGAGGAACTATGACACTATTATTTTGAGGTCCATGAACTACAGAAGTACTTTATTGCAACTCATCCGAGTGATAAAACTTAAGTGTAAAATGGGCGGAGTAGTTCCGCGTTCCAAGCCCGGGGCTCGTCGATATTATGCTCGACGTTGTAGAGACGGTACGCCCCGTTGTGGAGAACTTTGGTGACGATGAAGGGTCCTTCCCAAGAAGGAGCAAGCTTGTGTTGTTTCTTCTGATCCACTCGGAGAACTAAATCTCCTTCCTGGAAGGCTCGACCCCTCACATTTCTGGCGTGGAAACGACGCAAATCTTGTTGGTAGATGGTCGACCGGATCAGAGCCATCTCCCTTTCTTCCTCTAAAAGGTCGATTGCGTCCTGCCGCGCTTGTTCAGCTTCTGCTTCGTTGTAGATTTCAACTCGAGGAGCATTGTGGAGAAGATCACTCGGCAAGACTGCTTCAGCTCCGTAGACCAAGAAGAATGGGGTTCTTCCGGTCGACCGATTATGTGTGGTCCTCAGTCCCCAAAGCACCGAGGGAAGTTCGTCGACCCAAGCTCCAGCTGCATGCTTGAGATCACGCATCAATCGGGGTTTCAGTCCCTTGAGAATCAGGCCATTGGCTCGCTCTGCTTGTCCATTCGATTGCGAATGAGCGACTGAAGCGTAGTCGACTCGTGTGCCTTGAGAGTTACAGAAATCTCTGAATTCCTCCGAGTCAAAGTTTGACCCATTATCCGTAATGATGCTGTGCGGGACTCCATATCTGAATATTAGTTCTCTGATGAAGCTAACAGCAGCACCGGCGTCAAGGTTCTTGATTGGTTTAGCCTCGATCCACTTGGTGAACTTGTCGACTGCCACCAGTACATGCGTGAAGCCACTTCGCCCTGTTCTCAAAGGACCGACCATGTCCAGCCCCCATACTGCGAAAGGCCAGACGAGTGGAATGGTCTTCAGGGCTGATGCAGGCTTGTGCGACATATTCGAGTAGAACTGACATCCCTCGCACTTATCCACTGTCTCCTTTGCCATCTCATTCGCCTTTGGCCAGTAAAATCCGGCTCGGTATGCTTTGGCCACGATGGTCCGAGAGGACGCATGATGGCCACAGGTCCCCGAGTGGATATCATTGAGGATGAGTCGACCTTCTTCTGGTGTTATGCACTTCTGACCAACTCCAGTCGCGCTTTCTCTGTATAATTGTCCTTTGATTACGGTAAAGGCCTTAGATCGACGGACGATCTGTCGAGCCTCTTCCTCATCCTCCGGAAGCTCTTTTCTCAGGATATACGCGATATATGGAACTGTCCAGTCGGGAATGACCACCAAGACCTCCATGATCAAGTCGACCACCGCTGGGACTTCAACCTCAGTCGGATCTGTGGCACTCTTGGGCTGTGGAGCTTCTTCGGTGAAAGGATCTTCTTTGACTGACGGAGTGTGTATATGCTCAAAGAACACACCACTCGGAATGGCTTCTCTCTTGGAACCTATCTTTGCTAGATCATCAGCTGCTTGATTTTTCAGTCGGGGTATATGATGGAGCTCCAACCCCTCGAACTTCTTTTCCAGCTTCCTCACTACACTGCAGTATCTAGTCATGGCTGGGCTTCTCACGTCCCACTCCTTCATCACTTGGTTGACCACTAAATCCGAGTCGCCATAAACCATTAGGCGACGGACACCGAGTGAAATGGCCATGCGCAACCCATATAAGAGGGCCTCATATTCTGCCTCATTGTTGGAGGAATCAAAGTGAATCTGGAGCACATATCTGAGCTTATCTCCTCTGGGGGAAACCAGGACAACCCCAGCACCGGAACCATTCAACATTTTAGAGCCATCAAAGAACATGGTCCAATGCTCCGAGTGAACTTCAGTCGGCTGCTGCTGTTCAATCCACTCGGCGAGGAAATCTGCTATTGCCTGGGACTTAATGGCTTTCTTTGCCTCAAACTTGATATCAAGGGGAAGAAGTTCAATCGCCCATTTAGCCACTCGACCAGTTGCATCTCTGTTGTGCAAAATCTCTGATAGTGGAGCGTCGCTGACGACTGTGATGTAATGATCAGAGAAATAATGAGCAACCTTCTTTGTGGTCATGTATATTCCATACACAAGCTTCTGATAATGAGGATATCTCTGCTTGGATGGAGTCAAGACTTCAGACAAATAATACACTAGGCGCTGAACTTTGAGAGCTTTTCCTTCTTCTTCCCGCTCGACCGTAAGCACAGTACTGACGACCTGTCCTGTGGCTGCGATATAGAGCAGCAGAGGCTCTTTGCTGATTGGAGCAGCAAGCACTGGCTGGGTGGAGAGCAGAGCTTTTAGCTCGGCCAACGCTGCATCAGCTTCTGGAGTCCACTCGAACTGGTCTGCCTTCTTCATCAGTCGGTAAAGAGGCAATGCCTTTTCACCGAGTCGTGAGATGAATCGACTTAATGCGGCCAAGCATCCAGTAAGCTTCTGGACATCGTGCACTCGCACAGGGCGTTTCATTCGGAGAATAGTGCCGATCTTCTCTGGATTAGCGTCGATTCCTCGCTCGGAAACGAGAAAACCGAGTAACTTGCCACCAGGAACTCCAAATGTGCACTTTGATGGATTGAGCTTGATATCATACCTTCTGAGGTTGGAAATGTTTCGGCGAGGTCAGCGAGCAGGTCGGAACCTTTTTGTGACTTGACGACGATATCATCCATATACGCTTCCACATTCCGACTGATTTGAGTGAGAAGACACTTCTAAATCATTCGCATAAATGTGGCTCCGGCATTCTTGAGGCCGAATGGCATGGTGATATAGCAGAAGCACCCGAATGGAGTGATGAAAGCTGTTTCTACCTCGTCGGGTCCGTACAAACGGATCTGGTGGTACCCGGAGTAGGCGTCTAGAAAAGACAGTCTCTCGCATCCCGCGGTCGAGTCAACAATTTGATCTATGCGAGGGAGAGGAAAATGATCTTTCGGGCAGGCCCGGTTGATGTACTTGAAATCAATGCACATTCGGAGTGATTTCTCCTTCTTAGGAACCATGACGACATTAGCGAGCCACTCGGAGTGGTATATCTCTCGGATAAATCCTGCCGCCAACAGTCGAGCCACTTCCTCACCAATGGCTTTTCTCTTCTGGACGGCGGACCGCCGAAGATGCTCTTTGACTGGTTTTGCAGATGAGTCGACTCTTAGGCGATGCTCAGCCAGTCCCCTGGGAACACCTGGCATGTCAGCGGGCTTCCATGCAAAAATGTCCCAGTTCTCACGGAGGATCTGGATGAGCGCTTCTTCCTATTTCGGGTCGAGTGTTGTGGAGATGTGGGTCGGAGCTGCATCGGGGTCGGTCGGGTGAATGTGAACAGGCTTTGTCTCACCGGACGACTGAAATGCAGATTCTATGGCAGGTTTCTTGGATTGCAGCAAATCACTCGGATCTGCGTTTTGCTTGTATTCTTCGAACTCGACCGCTGTCACCTGGGAATCGGCAATCTTTGAGCCCTTCTGAAAGCACTCTTCTGCCTTTTTCCGATCACTGGTGACAGTGATCACTCCTTTGGGGCCGGGCATCTTCAATTTGAGGTACTCGTAACATGGTCGAGCCATGAACCGTGCATAAGCTGGTCTCCCCAAAATGGCATGATATGCACTCTGAAAATCCACGACCTCAAACGTCAACTTCTCTTTGCGAAAATGTTTCGAATCACCAAACACCACGTCCAGAGCTATTTGGCCGAGTGACTCGGCTTTCTTTCCTGGTATAAGTCCATGAAAGCTCATGTTACTGGTGCTTAGTCGGGACATCGGAATGCCCATTCCTTTCAGTGTGTTTGCATACAACAAATTCAGCCCACTACCACCGTCCATCAGCACTTTTGTCAGTCGAGTTCCTTCGACAACTAGATCGACCACCAAAGCTTGCCTCCCAGGGGTGGCAATATGAGTCGGGTGATCAGATTGGTCGAATGTGATGGGTGTTTGGGACCATCTCAGATAATTTGCTTTTGCTGGGGCGACCATGTTCACCTCTCGGTTAATGACTTTCAATCGACTCTTGCTTTCCACATCTGCAAAGATCATCAGAGTGGAGTTGATATGCGGATATCCTTCCTCACTGTCCTCTTTGTCTGCGGGCTTGTCCGACTCCTTCTCCTTGTCCTTAGACTGTTTTCCCTGAAACTGCTGGATCAGGAGTCGACATTGGCGAGTGGTATGCTTCGGGTAGATGATATTCCCCTCTTCGTCTTTCTTCGTGTGGATGTGACACGGCATATCCATCACGTCGTTCCCTTCTTTATCCTTCACCTTCTTAGGGTTCCAGGATCCTTTTGGTTTACCTTTAAACTTTCCCTGAGTCACGGCCAGAGCCTCTCCAGGAGCTGCCGGTTCAGCCTTCTGCTTCTGTTTCCGACTGGTGTTTCCCATTTCCGACTGACTCGGCTTGTGCTTGCCGCTTCGGAGTCGGTCTTCTTCTTCGCCGTTGGCGTACTTGGTAGCAATCTCCAAATTTCAAACTTAATTCTCTGTTCTTGACACCATCCTTAAAGGCGCAAACTGCCTGATGATCAGACACATTCTCCACAGTATGGTGCAAAGTGATCCATCTCTGAATATACTCTTTGAGAGTCTCATTGTTCTTCTGCACGCAGACTTGCAGCTCCGTCAATCCAGCCGGTCGCTTGCACGTTCCTTCAAACGTTCTGATGAACACTCGGGACAGATCTTCCCAAGTGTAAATGCTGCTAGGAGGTAATTGAGTCAACCATGCCCTGGCAGAACCTTCCAGCGTGAGGGGCAAACGCTTCATGGCCACCTCGTCGTTCCCACCACCAATCTGAACTGCCACTCGGTAGTCCTCAAGCCAAGTTTCAGGCTTAGACTCGCCAGCGAACTTGCTGACTCCTGTTGCCAACCTGAAATTGGGAGGGATAACTGCGGCGCTGATAGCTCTGCTGAAACATTCAGGACCAGAAACATGCACTCGACTGCTTGTGGGCGCATCTCTGTCGAGTCCACCTCGATGGGCTCTGTTCCGGTCGACCAAACCTTGCACGATAATGGATCGCGCGTCGAAGCCTGGTTCTCGGGGGTCGACTGGAACTCTTCGCCCCGTACTGGGCTGACGCCTGTCATCTTGCTGCCGAGGAGTGTAAGACCCACCCCTCGGAGGGGAATTGGGCACTCGACGCCTATCATCTCGGTCGAGTCGGTCACCATATTGCTCTCACTGATTCTCGCGCCCTTCACGCCGCGGAGGCGATCTGGGGCTGTGATCCGACTGAACCGTATTCGCAGCGATGGATCGACTGTGAATTCTGTCACGCGACTGCGACACGGCTGAATTCTGATCTCCTGCTGCTCGGAGCAGATCCCTGATCTGCATCAAGCCTCTGCCAGCTTCCGACTGAGAGGGCTGGATGGACTCTGCTATACGGGTCGCAGCTGCTAAATTCTGGATTGGGGTTCGATATACCTGAGTCGGCGGGAAGAGTTGACGTCGATAGGTGTCGGGAACTCGTTGCCGCGCGTGCTCGTCGAGTCCTCGCTGAAGATTCTCCAGTCGAGTGCGTTCGGCCAAATTGGCCAAACGTGCCTCCTCCAAGGCGCGAGCCTCGGGGGTTTCTCCTGCGATGGGAGTAAGCAGGGCATCCATGTTCCTGCGGCGAAGTTCCTCTCTTTGCAGAGAGTCGAGTGGCTCGGGCTGGTACTCTTCGTGGTCTCATGCGGGGTCGCCTCTGTCGCCTGCCCCACCATCACGGGCGAAGCCAGGGGGACTGCGGGGCCCGTCGACCATCAGGATTTCCGCCGCTGGATCACTGCTATCGCACTCGGATGCAGTCTCTACGGAGCCAGTGGACAGATCGAACAGGCCATAGAGAGATTCGTCGGGCTCGATTGCCGCAACTTGGGTGGTGGCCGTCTGGCGAGCCACCGCGTGCCTCACCCACCGCTGAAGCCACGACCGGCCCGAGCGCTTGCGCTGGCGGAAGACCGAGAGGGTGGTCAATGGGGGAGTCGACCGATACGGACACATGCGCGAAAATACGTCGCACCGCGGACGGGGAGCGCATCGACGTCGAGCGGAGCCTCCTGGAGCCAGGCGGAGTCGTCGTTGACGAAGGTGAGAGCACCGAGACGGATCTCTCGACCCTCAACCAAAACTCCAGCAGTCATCATGATAAAAGTACTCGGAAGAACCGCAACTTCTCCACAAAATCGCTAAAACACCCGCCCCACGGTGGGCACCAACTGTCGTGGTTCTAAGTCTGACAGTAGAGTGGGGGGTAGGTATGGAGAGGCAAGGTCCTAGCTATGGAGAGGTTGTAATACAAGAGATGTACGAGTTCATGCCCTTCTCGGAGGAAGTAAAAGCCCTACGTCTCGGAGCCCGGAGGCGGTCGAGTGGATTATGTGTATATGAATTACAAGGTGCCGAACCCTTCTGCCTGTGGAGGGGGGTGGCTTATATAGAGTGTGCCAGGACCCCAGCCAGCCCACGTAATGAAGGGTTTAAGGTGTATTTAGTCCGGGGCGTTACTGGTAACGTCCCACATAAAGTGTCTTAACTATCATAAAATCTACTTAACTACAGGCCGTTGCAGTGCAGAGTGCCTTTTGACCTCCTGGTAGTCGAGTGAGTCTTCATGGTCGAGTCCTTCAAGTCAGTCGAGTGAATCCCTCGTTGGTCGACTGGAAGGTGACCTCTTCTAAGGGTGTCCTTGGGCAGGGTACTTAGATCAGGTCTGTGACCCTACCCTAGGTACATGACTCCATCAGCTGGTCTGCGCCATATAGAAAATTCTCATAGAAAGAGATGCACTCTTGTGCCAAATAGCCCTGGACGATGTTTCCATCTAGACGGGACATGTTACGAACGAATCCTTTGATGATCCCATTCATCCTCTCATACGACATCATGTTGTGTAGGAATGACGGCCCCAGGTCTATTATGTCATCCACAATATGGACACACAGATGCACCATCACGTCAAATAACGCGGGCGGGAAGTACATCTCAAGATCAATTCAGTATCACAACGATCTCTTCTTGTAGCCTTCAGAGCTGGTTCACATTGATCGACTTTTGAGAGATGACGTCGAAAAAGTTGCAGAGACCAATAAGCGTGTCACGGACGTGCTTGTCCATTATCCCTCTAAGGGCAACATGTAGTATCTACGTCATCATCACATGACAGTCATGAGACTTCATCCCGCTGAACCTTTTCTTGTCTGTGTCTAGATATCTCCTTATCTTGCCACAGTAACCAGAACTAACTTTGACTCCGGTAAGGCACTTAAAGAATTGATTGATCTCAGCCTGACTTAAGGTGAAGCAAGAAGGGGGGCAATAATCCTCTTTCTTTATTTTCTTGCCCGTCTTCTCCCATGCCTCTGTATCCGTCTCTGTCTTGTCTGACATTTTACGGGGCGACATGTGCAGATCTTCCCTGATTTTCAAATCTTGCAAGTCTTTTCTTGCCTTCGGCCCATCCTTGGTCTTACCCGCATGTTCATCAGTGTTGCGAGCAAGCTCTCAAGGACATTCTTACATATATGCATTTGATCAAGGCAATGAGGTGTATTGAGTTTGTGCCAGTACTCCAAGTCCCAGAACACAGACCTCGTCTTCCATACCTTCAGCAGCGGCTTCGGCGCCTTTCTCATCGTCTTTCCAGGCGCGGGGCACTCCTTCCAGGTTTTCAACAGCTCATCGATTTCGGCACCGCTCCGATTACTTGGAGGTCCTCGATGCTTAGCGTGACCATTGAATAAATATCCACGGTTTCTCCACGGGTCGTCCTGTTCAAGCCATCTTCGATGCCCCATGTACACGATTTTCCCAGACCCGCCATCTTTCCTTGATGTTAGGTGCTGAGACGTTGTATCATCCATGCACCGCGTGCATCCGCAATATCCATGGCACACCTGGCGTGCCACATATCCGTACCCGAGATAGTCCTGCACTGTCGTGATCAGCATGGCTCTCATGTTGAAATACTCGCCTTTGCTGGCGCCCCATGTCTTGGCCGGTATTTTCCATAATGTGTCTAACTCCTCTTGGAGTAGCCCTAGATACAAATTAATATTATTTCCTGGTTGTTTCGGCCCTTGAATAAGCATGCTCATGTGAATGTACTTCGATTTCATGCACAACCAGGGGGGAGGTTGTACATCCATACAAACATGAGCCATGTGCTATAGTTGGTGTTCTGGTTGCCAAACAGATTCATGCCATCGGTACATGCGCCGAGCACGATGTTCCTTGCATCACATTCAAAATACCGATAGAAGCTATTCAACGCTCTCCACTGGCGTCCATCCTTCATGTGTCTCAGCTTCGGATCATCTCCATCGTCAGGCTTCTTCCTCTCCGCATGCCAGCGCATTAGCTTTGCTTCCTTGGGATCTACAAAATACCTCTGGAGACGGGGAGTGATTGCTAAGTACCATACAACTTTCTGGGGACATTTCTTCCTGGCCATCTTGTATTGTGAAGCATTGCACACCAGATAGCTTGTTTTTTCCGCGTGCTCCTTCCGATAAATTATGCAATCGTTGATGCATGCATGGTATCTAACGTGTGGCAGATCAAGAGGGCACACGATCTTCTTGGCCTCATCAACAATAGTAGGACATAGATTACCCGCGGGAAGAACATCCTTTAGGTACTTGAGATGCTCATCGAGGCTAGTGTCGGTCCATTTGTTTTTAGCCTTCGTCTTCAGGAGTTGGAGCGTGAAACTCAAGCGGGTCACCTCAGGATTGCAACCATCATACAATGGAGTGTTCGAGTCTACCACCAGTTGCTCTAGCTTAGCCTCCTCTCTAGAAGCAGCTCTCTCAGTACTCGTCTCCTTGCAAAGCAATGCTTGAACATGAGGGTCCCACACGATTGAACTTAGTACCGATGAACTCTGCTGCGTGGAGTCCATGTCGTTCTCTCCGTTCCCATGTCCGGCCCCTTCTCCTCTGCCATGTCCGGCCCCTTCTCCGCCGCCATGTCCGGCCTCTTCCCCGCCGACATTATCGATCATCTCTTCGTCTTGCCCCATGTCATCATTGCCTGCCCCGTCGGCATCCTCAACATCGTCATCCTCATTTTCAGTTATCCACCGAGTATAGCCATCCATGAAACCAGTCATGAGCAGGTGCGCTTCGACACGACCATCGTCATGGGGGTCGAGCCAAACTATTCCTTTGCATTTTCGACATGGACATAAAACCTCTGTCCGGTTATTTTCATTCATGTCCTGCACCGCCGACCGCAACCACCTATCCACCATGATTCCACTGACCATCGTCAACTCTGCACGATAATAATAAACAAATTGATTTTAAAAATACATGCATGCATCAAAGTCATACAAAAATTTGGCATGACCTTCCCTAAAAATAGGACATATATGGATCTAGAGTTTGCCCGGAATTCGCTGAAACAGAAATAAATCAACATTTCAGCAAAACATAGGCAACTCAAAAGCACAATTTGGCGTCAACTCATGCCACACACACAATTTCCACAAACATATCACACACACGTAAACATATTTCCATTTTGCAAAAGCATGAAATTTTCATCACCTCTATCTCGAGATCGAGCACACGATGGGAGATGATGTTGTAGGGAGATCAAAAGTGCACAAAGCTCTTCTTGACAAAGATAGATCTAGTTAGGGGCAAATAGGTCACTTAACTAAATCCTACATCTACCTAGCTACCTAATTTGGTAGGAGACAACTTCAACTAGTGGAGGGGAAAGGAAAAAGAGAAAGGAGATGCATTAATGGAGGTGGTGTAGTTAGGTAGGAGTAATGAAGAGAGAGAAAGGTAGATAGAAGAGAGAGAGTAATGGGGGAGAAGTATTGAGGAAGAAGAAGAGTGAGAGTGGGAGCATGTGGAAGGTAGGGGAAAGGGAAGAGAGGAGGGGGAGGGGAGGGACGGGTGGCGAAAAGGTGGTGGGTTGGTGCGGATTAGCAGTAGCGCGGGAGTTAAAACGCGTTGCTGCTAAGAAAGTAGCAGCAGCACGCTTTGGGCAACGGCGCTACTGCTAACTAGGACAAAAAAGTGTGCCAATTTGAAATTTAGCAGCAGCGACCTCAGAAAAAGCGCGCTACTCCTACATCCATAGCAGTAGCGCGGCTCGCGGCACCGCGCTACTGCTAAATGGAGTTTGGTGGACACCGTTAGTCAATATTTGTAGCAGCGCGGTTTACACCGAGCGTGCTACTGCTAAAAACTTATCAGTAGTGAATTTCCCGCACATGCGCTACTACTAATTAGCAGTAGCGCTCCTTCTTGAGCCGCACTGCTGCTAAGATTCTGTGTATAGGCTTTTCCCTAGTTGTGATCCCAAGCTTAATTCGTGCTCGTCCTCGAGTAGGTAAATGATAAAAACAGAATTTTTGATGTGGAATGTACCTAGCATATTTCTCAATGTAATTTTCTTTATTGTGGCATGAATGTTCAGATGCAAATGATTCAAGACAAAAGTTCATATTGACATAAAAATAGTAATACTTCAAGCATACTAACAAACAATCATGTCTTCTCAAAATAACATGGCTAAAGAAAGCTACCCCTACAAAATCATATAGTCTGGCTATGCTTTATCTTCATCACACAAAGTATTTAATCATGCACAACCCCGATGATAAGCCAAGCAATTGTTTCATACTTTAGTATTCTCAAACTTTTTCAACTTTCACGTAATACATGAGCGTGAGCCATGGACATAGCACTATATCTGGAATAGAATGGTGGTTGTGGAGAAGTCAAAAAGGGAGAAGATAGTCTCACATCAACTATGCATATCAACGGGCTATGGAGATGTCCATTAATAGATATCGATGTGAGTGAGTAGGGATTGCCATGCATCGGATGCACTAGAGCTATAAGTGTATGAAAGCTCAAAAAGAAACTAAGTGGGTGTGCATCCAACTTGCTTGCTCATGAAGACCTATGGCATTTTGAGGAAGCCCATCATTGGAATATACAAGCCAAGTTCTATAATGATAATTCCCACTAGTATATGAAAGTGAAAACAAAGGAGACTCTCTATCATGAAGAGCATGGTGCTACTTTGAAGCACAAGTGTGGAAAGAGGATAGTAGCATTGTCCCTTCTCTCTTTTCCTCTCAATTTTTTGGGCCTTTTTTTATTATAGCCTTTCTCTTTTTTATGGCCTTTCTCCTTTTTTATGGCCTTTCTTTCTTCATTTTTTAAGTCCGAAGTCTCATCCCGTCTTGTCGGGGAATCATAGTCTCCATCATCCTTTCCTCACTTGGGACAATGCTCTAATAATGAAGATCATCACACTTCTATTTACTTACAAATCAAGATTACAACTCGATACTTAGAACAAGATATGACTCTATATGAATGCCTCCGGCGGTGTACCGGGATATGCCATGAACCAAGTGTGACATGTATGGAAAAATTATGAAGGTGGCTTTGCCACAAATACGATGTCAACTACATGATCATGCAAAAGCAATATGACAATGATGATGCGTGTCATAATAAACGGAACGGTAGAAAGTTGCATGGCAATATATCTTGGAATGGCTATGGAAATGCCATAATAGGTAGCTATGGTGACTGTTTTGAGGAAGGTATATCGTGGGTGTACGGTACCGGCGAAAGTTGTTCTGCACAAGAGAGGCTAGCAATGGTGGAAGGGTGAGAGTGTGTATAATCCATGGACTCGACATTAGTCATAAAGAACTCATATACTTATTGCAAAAATCTACAAGTCATTGAAACAAAGTACTATGCGCATGCTCCTAGGGGGATAGATTGGTAGGAAAAGACCATCGCTCGTCCCCGACCGCCACTAATAAGGAAGACAATCCAATAAATAAATTGTGCTCCAACTTCATCACAAAGCGGTTCCATACATGCATGCTACGGGAATCACAAACTTCAACACAAGTATTCGTCAAATTCATAATTACTCCACTAGCATGACTCTAATATCACCATCCTCATATCTCAAAACAATTATCAAGCATCAAATTGATCATAGCATCCAATTCACTTCTAGGATAGTTTATATTATAACCAACTTGGATGCCCATCATTCTAGGACCAATTTTATAACCATAGCAAATACCATGTTGTTCTAAATGACTCTCAAAATAATATAAGTGAAGCATGAGAAATCATATACTTCTTCAAAATAAAACCACCGATGTGCTCTAAAAAGATATAAGTGAAGAACTAGAGCAAATGACAAACTACTCCGAAAGATATAAGTGAAGATCAATGAGTAGTTGAATAATTATGCAACTATGTGAAGATTCTCTAACATTTAAGAATTTCAGATCTTGGTATTTTATTCAAACAGCAAGAAAAACAAAAACAAAAGAAAAAGACACTCCAAGCAAAACACATATCATGTGGTGAATAAAAATATAGCTCCAAGTAAAGTTAACGATGAACGAAGACGAAAGAGGGGATGCCATCCGGGGCATCCCGAAGCTTAGGCTCTTGGTTGTCCTTGAATATTACCTTGGGGTGCCTTGGGCATCCCCAAGCTTAGGCTCTTTCCACTCCTTATTCCATAGTCCATCGAATCTTTACCCAAAACTTGAAAACTTCACAAGACAAAACTCAACAGAAAACTCGTAACCTCCGTTAGTATAAGAAAATAAATCACCACTTAGGTACTGTTGTGAACTCATTCTAAATTCATATTTGTGTAATATAATTTGTATTACAACTTCTCTATGGTTCATACCATTCGATACTACTCATAGATTCATTAAAATAAGCAAACAACACGATGAAAACAGAATCTATCAAAACAGAACAGTCTGTAGTAATCTGTATCATTCGAATATTTTTGTAGCTCCAAAAATCCTACCAAATTAGGAAAACCTGGGACATTTGTGTACCAATCTAGAGCAAAAAGAATCATATCAAAATTACGTTCCTGTGAATTATAAAAACTAATTTACTTGGTGCAAAAGTTTCTGATTTTCAGCAGGATCAACACAACTATCACCGTAAGCTATCCTAAAGGTCTTACTTGGCACTTTATTGAAAGAAAAGCTATAAATCATTATTAAGACAGTAGCATAATCATGTGGACACACAAAAACAGTAAGGGTAAATATTGGGTTGTCTCCCAACAAGCGCTTTTCTTTAATGCCTTTTAGCTAGGCATGATGATGACAATGATGCTCACATAAAAGATAAGAATTGAAACATAACGGGAGCATCATGAAGCATATGACTAGCACTTTTAAGTCTAACCCACTTCCTACGCATAGGGATTTTGTGAGCAAACAACTATTGGAACAATAATCAACTAGCATAGGAAGGTAAAACAAGCATAGCTTCAAAATTTTCAACACATAGAGAGGAAACTTGATATTATTGCAATTCCTACAAGCATATGTTCCTCTCTCATAATAATTTTCAGTAGCATCATGAATTAATTCAACAATATAACCAGCACATAAAGCATTCTTTTCATGATCTACTTGCATAGAAATTTTACTACTCTCCACATAAGCAAATTTATTCTCATCAATAGTAGTGGGAGCAAACTGAACAAAATAAATATCATGTGAAGCATAATACAATTGAAAATTAAAATCAAAATGACAAGTTTCATGGTTATATTTATTATTTATAGGATAAGTGTCATCACAATAATCATCATAAATAGTAGGCATGCTTTCATCATAATAAATTTGCTCATCAAAATTTAGGGGACAAAAAATATCATCTTTATCAAACATAGCTTCCCCAAGCTTGTAGCTTCGCATATCATTAGCATCATGGGTATTCAAAGAATTCATACTAGCAACATTGCAATCATGCTCATCATTAAAAGATTTAGTGCCAAACATTCTAATGCATTCTTGTTCTAACAATTTGGCACAATTATCGGAATCCTTATTTTCAAGAAAGATATTAAAAAGATGAGGCATATGAGGCACCCTCAATTCCATTTTTTGTAATTTTCTTTTATAGACTAAACTAGTGATAAAACAAGAAACAAAAAGATTCGATTGCAAGATCTAAAGATATACCTTCAAGCACTCACCTCCCCGGCAACGGTTTCAGAAAAGAGCTTGATGTGTACTACGCAACCTTATTCTTGTTGATGTTGTTGGGCCTCCAAGTGCAGAGGTTTGTAGGACAGTAGAAAATTTCCCTAAAGTGGATAACCTAAGGTTTATCAAACCATGGGAGGTCTAGGATGAAGATGGTCTCTCTCAAACAACCCTGCAACCAAATAACATAGAGTCTCTTGTGTCCCCAACACACCCAATACAATGGTAAATTGTATAGGTGCACTAGTTCGGCGAAGAGACACTACTAGGGAAAAGCCTAGCAGCAGCGCGGGTTTTGGGTGTATCAGTAGCGCGGGTGCCCGCGCTACTGATACGGCACCACAGCTAACTTGTAGTAGTAGTGCGTGTTGACACACGCTACTGCTATACATGGTTAGCTGTAGCGTGCGTTGCAAACAGTGCTACTGCTAATTAGCTGTAGCGGGTCTAATACCCCGCGCTACTGCTATTACTTCAAAAACAAAACAAAATCTCCATCCCGTGCGTGCTGTCAATGGTAGCAATGGTAAGATCTAGTGATGATTGGCGTCGCCGGAGGCATGAACGGACAGCGGAAGACCAGATCCAGCAGTGGCTGTTGGAGAGGGCCCGTTTCTATGGCAGAGCCAGGCCGCGGTGTG
Source organism: Triticum aestivum (assembly GCF_018294505.1). Classification (NCBI taxonomy): domain Eukaryota; kingdom Viridiplantae; phylum Streptophyta; class Magnoliopsida; order Poales; family Poaceae; genus Triticum; species Triticum aestivum. Next base: position 78,118,245 of record NC_057795.1, on the reverse strand, counting down.
GGGCTCCTCTTCCCGACCATGCCAGATAACTCCGGGTCATCCATGGCGACGACCTGCACGGGCATGGACATGGGAGGGTGAGTCAAAACAGAGGGAGAGAGCGAAGAGGAAAGTGAGAGGAGAGAGTGGTGGAAGAGACAAGGGATTTGGGGGAGGAGATGGGGATTCGGCCGAGGATATGGCGACTTCACCTACCTCGTACTTAGTAGTAGCGAGGGGTATAAAACCACGCTACTACTATCAACTTAGTAGTAGCGCGGGTTTATACCCCTCGCTACTACTATGGCATGTGTCGGTGGGCACGGTAGAGACCGCTTAGTAGTAGCGAGGGTTAAAAACCCGCGCTAGTACTATCAACTTAGTAATAGCGAGGGTTAAAAACCCGCGCTACTGCTAATTAGCAGTAGCGCTTCTTTTTGTGCCGCGCTGCTGCTAAGATTCTGTGTATAAGGTTTTCCCTAGTAGTGAGATGGTGATACAAGTGCAATATGGATGGTAGATATAGGTTTTTGTAATCTGAAAATATAAAAACAGCAAGGTAACTAATGATAAAAGTGAGCACAAACGGTATTACAATGCTAGGAAACAAGGCCTAGGGATCATACTTTCACTAGTGCAAGTTCTCTCAACAATTATAACATAACTAGATCATATAACTATCCCTCAACATGCAACAAATAGTCACTCCAAAGTCACTAATAGCGGAGAACAAACAAAGAGATTATAGTAGGGTACAAAACCACCTCAAAGTTATCAATTCTGATAGATCTATTCAAGAGTCCATAGTAGAATAACACCTTAAGACACAAATCAACCAAAACCCTAATGTCACCTAGATACTCCAATGTCACCTCAAGTATCTGTGGGTGTGATTATAAGGTATGCATCACACAATCTCGGATTCATCTAATCAAACCAACACAAAGTACTTCAAAGAGTTCCCCAAAGTTTCTACCGGAGAGTCAAGACGAAAACGTGTGCCAACCCCTATGCATAAGCTCATTGAACCCGCAAGTTGATCACCAAAACATACGTCAAGTAGATCATGTGAATATCCCATTTTCACCATAGATAAGCACAGCAAGACATACATCAAGTGTTCTCAAATCCTTAAAGACTAAATCCATAAGATAACTTCAAAGCGAAAACTCAATCCATTACAAGAGAGTAGAGGTGGAGAAACATCATAAGATCCAACTATAATAGCAAAGCTCGCGATACATCAAGATCGTGCCAAATCAAGAACACGAGAGAGAGATAGAGATCAAACACATAGCTACGGGTACATACCTCAGCCCCGAGGATGAACTACTCCCTCCTCGTAATGGAGAGCGCCGGGATGATGAAGATGGCCACCGGTGAGGGATCCCCCCTCCGGCAGGGTGCCGGAACAGGGTCCCGATTGGTTTTTGGTGGCTACAGAGGCTTGCGGCGGCAGAACTCCCGATCTAGGTTATTTTCTGGAGGTTTCAGTATTTATAGGAATTTTTGGCGTAGGTCTCACATCAGGGGGGGTTTCCCGGCTGTCCATGAGGCAGGGGGCACGCCTAGGGGGAGTGGGCGCGTGGGCCACCCTCGTGGGCAGCCCGGGATTCTCCTGGCCCAACTCTTTCACTCCAGGGGCTTCTTTTGGTCCACAAAAAATCATCTAAAACTGGCACGTCAATTGGACTCCGTTTGGTATTCCTTTTCTCTTAAACTCAAAAACAAGGGAAAAAAAGAAACTGGCATTGGGCTCTAGGTTAATAGGTTAGTCCCAAAAATGATATAAAAGTGTATAGTAAAGCCCATAAACATCCCAAACAGGTAATATAATAGCATGGAACAATCAAAAATTATAGATACGTTGGAAACGTATCAAGGCCTACTTTTAATAGAGAATCGAAACAAAGCATTAGCACTTAGTGAATACATGAACTCCTCAAACTACGGTAATCACTGGAAAAAATCCCAATTATTGTCACCTTGGGTTATGTGAATCATAACTCGTAATAGGTGCAGATAACTTGCAAGATAGGATGAACAACACAAATTTATTCATGAAAACATAATAGGTTCAGATATGAAATCATGGCACTCAAGCCCTAGTGACAAGAATTAATCATAGCAAAGTCATAGCAACATCAATCTCATAACATAGTGGATACTTGGGATCAAGCCCTAACCAAACCAACTCGATTACATGATAAATCTCATCCAACCCATTACCGTCCAGCAAGCCTACAAAGGAATTACTCACTCCCGGCGGTGAGCATCATGAAATTGGTGATGGAGGAAGGTTGATGATGGCGACAGTGATGGATTCCACCCTCTGGAGCCTAGAATGGACACCAGGACAGCCCTCTCGATAAAGAACAGGAAGTGGAAGCGGCTCCATATTGTAAAACGTGATAAATCCTTCTCTCTGTTTTTTCTTGGCAAATAGGTATATATGGAGACGGAGTTAGGGTTGCCGGAGGTCCAGGGGGCCCACAAGCCTGGGAGGCGTGCTGCTAAGCTTGTGACCCCTGGGTGGACCAACTCTGGTATATTTTTCCACTAGTATTTTTTATATTTTCCACAAATATTCTCCGTAAATTTTCAGGTCAATCCGAGAACTTTGATTTCCGCACAAAGACAACACCATGACAATGCTACTGAAAACAGAGTCAGTCCGGGTTAGTTTTATTCAAATCATGCAAATTAGAGTCCAAAAGAAGAGCAAAAGTGTGCGGGAAGTATATATGATGAAGATGTATCAATCGTTACTGTATTGCATCGGGTCAAAGAATTAACTTGGCTAAATCCTCAATTTTCTTCAGCAAAGGTGTCCAAATTCTTTGCGAACCGAGGTCATGAATGCTATGAATATTGCTAACGAGTCTGTTTCAGAGAAATACTTGGGAATGCCAAGGGATGTTGGTAAAATCAAGAATGGTGCATTCAAGTTCTTAAAGGACAGACTGTGGAGCAAGGTAAAGAGTTGGATGGAAAAACTTCTACCTTCAGGAGGAAAGGAAGTCCTGATTAAGGCTCAGGCTGTTCTTGTCTATTCCATGCCTTGCTTCAAGTTACCACATGGCCTATGTGAGCATATCAACACTCTAATACGTTAGTTCTTATGGGGAAGCAAATAGGGACAAAGAAAACCAAGCTAGGTTTCATGGAGCACGATGATAAGGCCAAAGTTTTGTGGAGGGCTGGGATTCTGTGGTATAGAACTCTTCAATCTAGCTCTCCTTGCAAGGCATGCATGGCGGGTATTGATGGACCCGCATTCATTGAGTGCTCGAGTGTTAAAAGTAAAATGTTATAACACTGTTGATTTTTTGAATGCAGTGCTGGGAACGGCTCCATCTCAGATTTGGGGATCCATCTTAGCAGGCCGTGATGTCCTTGTTGAAGGTTTAATCCGCCGAATTGGGGATGGACAAACTACAAGGATCTGGTTGTTGGGGAACATAGTAATTTCAAAAAAAAAATCCTACGCACACGCAAGATCATGGTGATGCATAGCAACGAGAGGGAAGAGTGTGTCCACGTACCCTCGTAGACCGAAAGAGGAAGCGTTAGCACAACGCGGTTGATGTAGTCGTACGTCTTCATGATCCGATCGATCAAGTACCGAACGCACGGCACCTCTGAGTTCAGCACACGTTCAGCTTGATGACGTCCCTCAAACTCCGATCTAGCCGAGCTTTGAGGGAGAGTTCCGTCAGCATGATGGCGTGGTGACGATGATGATGTTCTACCGACGCAGGGCTTCTCCTAAGCACCACTACGATATTATCGAGGTGGATTATGGTGGAGGGGGTACCGCACACGGCTCAGAGATCTCAAGGATCAATTGTTGTGTCTCAAGGGGGTGCCTCCATCCCCGTATATAAAGGAGTGGAGGAGGTTGAGGGGGCCGGCCACCTTAGGCGCGCCCCATGAGGAGTCGTACTCCCACTGGGAGTAGGACTCTCCCCCTTCCTTGTTGGAGTAGGAGAGGAGAGGGAAGGAGAGAGAGGGGGGAAGGAAAGGGTGGGCGCCCCCCCCTCCTTGTCCAATTCGGACTTGGGCGGAGGGGCGTGCGGCTGCCCCTTGGCCGCCTCTCCTCTTCCACCACTCGGGCCCATGAGGCCCATTATCCTCCGGGGGGTTCGGGTAACCCCCCGGTACTCCGGTATATATCTGATAGCCCTCGAAACCATTCCGGTGTCTGAATATAGTCGTCCAATATATCAATCTTCGTGTCCTGATCATTTCAAGACTCGTCGTCATGTCCGTGATCACATCCGGGACTCCGAACTACCTTCGGTACATTAAAACACATAAACTCATAATATAATCGTCATCTAACTTTAAGCGTGCGGACCCTACGGGTTCAAGAACTATGTAGAAATGACCTAGACACGTTTCCGGTCAATAACCAATAGCGGAACCTGGATGCTCATATTGGCTCCTACATATTCTACGGAGATCTTTATCGGTCAAACCGCATAACAACATAAATTGTTCCCTTTGTCATCGGTATGTTACTTGCCCGAGATTCGATCGTCGGTATCTCAATACCTAGTTCAATATCGTTACCGACAAGTCTCTTTCCTCGTTACGTAATGCATCATCCCGTAACTAACTCATTAGCTACATTGCTTTCAAGGCTTATAGTGATGCGCATTACCGAGAGGGCCCAGAAATACCTCTCTGACAATCGAGTGACAAATCCTAATTTCGAAATACGTCAACTCAACAAGTACCTTTGGAGACACCTGTAGAGAACCTTTATAATCACCCAGTTACGTTGTGACGTTTGGTAGCACACAAAGTGTTCCTCCGGTAAACGGGAGTTACATAATCTCATAATCATAGGAATAGGTATAAGTCATGAAGAAAGCAATAGCAACATACTAAACGATCAAGTGATAAGCTAACAGAATGGGTCAAGTCAATCACATCATTCTCCTAATGATGTGATCCCGTTAATCAAATCACAACTCATGTCTATGGTTAGGAAACTTAACCATCTTTGATTCACGAGCTAGTCAAGTAGAGGCATACTAGTGCCACTCTGTTTGTCTATGTATTCACACATGTATTATGTTTCCGGGTAATACAATTCTAGCATGAATAATAAACATTTATCATGGTATAAGGAAATAAATAATAACTTTATTATTGCCTCTAGGGCATATTTCCTTCAGTCTCCCACTTGCACTAGAGTCATTAATCTAGATTACACAGTAATGATTCTAACACCCACTACTAGGAAAAGGGCTATAGATAGGATTGATACTAATGGCGCACCTTGTAAGCAGTGCGCCACTACTATATACTAATGGCGCACCGGCTGGAGGTGCGCCATTAGTGTGGAAGACACTAACGGCGCACCAGGCACACGGTGCGCCACTAGTATTGAATTTTTTTTCTCCATTTTTCCAGACACTCTAATGGCGCATGGTGCCAAAGTGCGCCATTACTAGTTCTACCAAGTAATGGCGCACCTTGTAAGCAGTGCGCCATTAGTATATAATTTTTTTTACTTTTTTGCAAAACTGCTAATGGCGCACCGTGTATATTTTCATGGACACTTTTTGATCTCGATCTCGATCCCACCCGCACCCTCCCCCGCTAGCTCCACCGCCGCCGACAACCCACCGCAACCCTCCCCCGCTCCGCCGCCGCCGACGAGCACCCAGCACCCCCCCCCCCCGCACCCTCCCCCGCTCCGCCGCCGCCAATGGGCACCCCCGCACCCTCCCCCGCTAGCTCCACCGTCGTCGATGACCCACTGCAACCCTCCCCCACTCCGCCGCCGCCGACGAGCACCCGGCCGCCCCGCACCCTCCCCCGCTCCACCGCCGCCAACGGACACCCCCCGCACCCTCCCCCGCTCCACCGCCGCCGCCGATGATATTTCCAAGTAACAAATTTGAACATATTTTTAAAATAATTATTACTGTTTTTATAAAAAAAATATTACTGTTATGATTTAAACAAGTTTGAACATATTTAAACACAAATAAATATAAACAACAGCATTTAAAATGCATAAAAATGTTGGGGAGCCTGGGAATCGAAACCAGGACCTCCTGGTGTGTGTGCTGCATGCTGACCAATCGGGCTAGTGGGTGGGTTCTGTTGTAGATAGGGTTAGGTTGTAGATAGGGCTAGTGGGCTAGATTAAAACAAAATGCTAATGGCGCACCCAGCGCTGGTGCGCCATTAGAATAGTCGTAATTATGGCGCACGAGATGGTGGTGCACCATTAGAATAGTCGTACACTACTTAAATCCCCAATCTCTCTAATCTCTCCCCTGCCTCATCGATCTCACCTGCTGCCCCCCCCCCCCGTGTTCGCCGTCCCCCTCGCTGCCCCCCTCGCCCCCTTCGCCATCCCCGAGCCGAGCCCCGAAGATGCGCCCCCGCCCGCCTCCTCCTCTCTTCTCCCGCGACCTTCCCCCTACCCCCTCTCAACCGCCCCGTCCCCTCAGCGCCGCACGCCATCTCCCCGAACCCTAGCTCCGCCGGCGTCGGGGATGACCACCTCGTCAGCCTCACCAGGCCGCAGGCACTCAACCCCCAAGCCGTCCTCGGCCTCGCCCTCTCCACCGGCTCCGCCCCTTCCTCCGCCCCTGTAGCGTAGCAGCAGCAGTAAACAGCCAGGGAAGATGATGATGCATTTTCATTCAGTCTTTCTATTCAGTCTTTCTATTGGCATTGTGCATGGCAAAGGCATTAACTGGTGATAAAAAGAGTGGTGGAAAGCAGTAATATATAGTATGTTAAAAACAGGGTGAAGATAAGAATAAGACCAACATTATTTGAAGGGGGAAGGAGGAGTGGCTGCCACTGCACCACACACTGAAGCCACCATTGCTAAAATATTAGCTCCAGGGCCCACAACTTTGAGCTGTGACATAGGACGACCAAATTAACCCTAGTACATCAGCAGCTAGCCCACATGCTCGGCAGCAACATTGCTAGCTTGAGTTTGACCGTCTATTTTCTAGGAATTACCACACACTTAAATTCAGTACCACTATCACTTTTGCTAATTGCTGTTTTGGCTGCTCGTTTTTTCCTTGCATTTATATTTTCACAGAAACTTTGCCTACTTTTGTGTACTATATATATAATGCACTAAAATACGGGGTATTTTCTTTCCAACAACTTTTGAGTGCACAACCATAGCCCTCCATTAAGAATGTGATCTGCAGAAAATTGTGGTAGGTGCAACTTCCAAGCCAGAACACTAGAAAACCAAAAGATTTCTCACAACTGTCGAAAATACTAGTCTACTTGTCAATGGACCAGTGGCTGATATGCTGCGTCTACTTAAACATATTTGCCATGCAGCACATTATATGGCACTTCCCAGAAAGGCTATCAGGAACTAGATTCTGCTTGCCAAGATGGGTGACACAGTACCAAAATCTAGTTGGCTCTCCACCGATGGAAAGCCTTTTGGACGGCAGCATCTTTTTGTGCTACAAAATTGAAGTTAGGTTTTGTGGATAGAGCTCGCTGAGACTGAAACTATTTGGGGCCCAATACTAGCTCTTTAGAGGGTATACTGCTTTCTTTTCTTATCTTAAAACATGCTACAAGGGGCAAAGCATGGATCATGACAAAATCAGCTGTTATCTTATTCCAAGATGCACATTTCCTCTGAAACTGACTGAACTGTTCTTAATTTTGCAGGTAGAGGGCAAGATAATTTGTTGGTTGTTTGCTGTCATGTTGTTATTACTTCCATTAGGGCAACTGTTGGTTCATTAACCTTTCTAACATCTGCATATTTTAGGTTTTCGAGGAGGTAAAGGAAGTGAAGTTCAGACAGTGCAGCAGCAGCAACACCATCAAGGTGAGAAATATGTTCCTATTTATCTTTTTTTGCTCAAGTTCTTCAGTACATCATATAATATAGAGAAGTGCAGATCAAGTGGTACTTGTGATGATGTTGTAGGTACCCTGAGAGGCCCTTGAGTTTGCCGGAATGTCGATTAACTTCCGTTCCGGCAAATTCGGGTACTCCATATGTCCTATTTTCAGCAAAGGTAATGCTGAAATTTTCCGTGAATTTTAGCATTACTTTGCTAAAAATAGGACATATGGGGTACTTGCGACTAATGCCTGTTATCATGCATGGGTACTAATTGGCCTCTTCTGCTGCTTATCAGAGATGGCGGGAAGCAGCCACCGCCGATCTGCAACACCGCAGTACGAGTTGGATGCTTTCGAGTTCTTCACTATCATACTTGAGGCTTCAGTATCATCCATGACGCAGGTATATAAAACGAGAGATCTCCCCTTCACCCATCTCATTATGATATCTGTTGTTTGCTACATCACTCATTATCCCAAACTACAGAGGCTGCCCGACAGTTTTATGAACATGCTGATGGGTGAAGATCCGCCAAATAATGTGAAGCTGCGACAGGACGACAGCGGGTTTCGCAGGCAATGGGATGTGCAGTTGGTGATCAAGAAGGGCCACATGTACTTGTCTCGTGGGTGGGAGAAGTTCTACCGTGCCTACGACCTGCAGCTGGGGTACTTCCTTCTCTTCAGGTACGACGACGATGCCAACATGCTCATCGTGAAGGTGTTCAACAAGACTATGTGTCGCATGCGCTACGCTGCCGATGATGATGCCGGTACATTCTGCCTCTTCTTATTCCTCTACATTTGGCTTTGTCTCACATCGATTGTTAACGGTCATTGTTGCATTTTGGACAGGTAATGGGAGCAGCAGCAGCGGCACTGGCTACAGCCAAAGCAGCAGCGACTATGGCTGTAGCGAAAGCAGCAGCGATTCTGGCTATAGCGAAAGCAGCAGCGATTCTGGCTGTAGCGAAAGCAGCAGCGATTCTGGCAGCAGCATGGACAACTGGAGTGCGGGAGAAGAGGAGCAGAGTGAGGATGAGGAGTTGCAGGATGACGATGGGCATCAGGCTGAGGATGACCTAGCACTGGTGGTGGCTGACCAAGGGCAAGAGATGGTGGTGGCTGACCATGGGCAAGAGATGGAGGTGGCTGAGGATGACCTAGCGATCGTCATGCCTAAAGGTGGCCTCGCGATGGTGGTGATGCCTGACAATGACCACGCACCGCTGGTGGCGCCGGCGGTCCCACAACTGGGCGACATGACCACGCCAATTGTGGTAGAAAAATACATCCCACTGCCTCCACTGCCTCCACCGCCTCGCCGCTCTAGGCGCATCAGGGAGAGGAAGGAGAAGAAGGAGAAGAACAATGCATGAGAACTGAACTTTGTCAGGTATGTCAGATCTCCTATAGGTTAGCTATCCAAAATGATATATATATACTTAGTTACCTATGTTATCTCTAATATGCTTAGTTTCCTATAGGTTAGCTTCATTTTTACCTAAGTTGGCTCTAATATACTAACTTAGAGCTTATATGCTTAGTTTCGTATAGGTTAGCTCCAAAATAACTTATGTTAGCACAAAATGATCAAGTTTACATAATAAGCTTATAGTCTTTTTCTTATTCTTCTTCTTTTCCAAAATGACAAAGGTTAGCTTCATTTTACCTAGGTTGGCTCTAATATACTAACTTAGAGCTTATATGCTTAGTTTCCTATAGGTTAGCTCCAAAATAACTTATGTTAGCACAAAATGATCAAGTTTACATAATAAGCTTATAGTCTTCTTCTTATTCTTCTTCTTTTCCAAACTCTTCTTATTCTTCTTCTAGTGTTCTTCTCTTCTAGTATTCTTCTAGTCTTCTTCTTTTTCTTCTTCTAACTTCTTGTTTATCATTTTGCAGATTTGATTTAATTGACGGAAGCTTGCATGGATGGAGTGCTTCTTTTCCATTTGTGTTTTTATTTGTATCAATGTGAAACTTTTGTGAATTGATGGATAACGGTGTTGGATGAACAATGTGAAACTTTTGTAATATGTAACGACGGAACTATGTGTTGGCTATGTATGTATATATGATGAAACTTGTGTGTTGGATATGATTGTTATATGGATGCTTGTTGTATATATATGTGTTGAATATCTCATATGTGAAATAGTGACCTGAGATTAAGAAAAAACAAAAAAAAATTAAAAAAATTGTTACTAATGGCGCACTACCATGTGGTGCGCTATAAGTATAGCAGATAATAGTGGCGCACTGTGGGCAATACTAATGGCGCACTGCATGGTGCGCCATTAGAATTTAATTCCAATGGCGTGATGCTAGTGGCACACTGGTAGTGCACCATTAGAAGGCAAAACTGGTGCGCCACTAGCATGCCTTTTCCTAGTAGTGACCCATGGAGCCTTGGAGTTGATCATGTTTTGCTCGTGGAAGAGGCTTAGTCAACGGGTTTGCAACATTCAGATCCGTATGTATTCTGCAAATCTCTATGTCTCCCACCTGGACTTGGTCCCGGATGGAATTGAAGCGCCTCTTGATGTGCTTGGTTCTCTTGTGAAATCTGGATTCCTTTGCTAAGGCAATTGCACCAGTATTGTCACAAAAGATTTTCATTGGACCCAATGCACTAAGTATGACACCTAGATCGGATATGAACTCCTTCATCCAGACTCCTTCATTTGCTGCTTTCGAAGCAGCTATGTACTCCGCTTCACATGTAGATCCCTCCATGACGCTTTGTTTAGAACTGCACCAACTAACAGCTCCACCGTTCAATATAAACACGTAGCCAGTTTGCGATTTAGAATCGCCCAGATCAGTGTCAAAGCTTGCATCGATGTAACCATTTACGACTAGCTCTTTGTCACCTCCATAAACGAGAAACATATCCTTAGTCCTTTTCAGGTATTTCCGGATCTTCTTGACCGCTGTCCAGTGATCCACCCCTGGATTACTTTGGTACCTCCTTGCTAAACTAATTGCAAGGCACACATCAGGTCTGGTACACATAATTGCATACATCATAAAGCCTATGGCTGAAGCATAGGGAACTTCTTTCATTTTCTCTCTATCTTTTGCAGTGGTCGGGCATTGAGTCTGACTCAATTTCACACCTTGTATTACAGGAAAGAACCCTTTCCTTGCTTGATCCATTTTGAACTTTTTCAAAACTTTATCAAGGTATGTACTTTGTGGAAGTCCAATTAAGCGTCTTGATCTATCTCTATAGATCTTGATGCCCAATATATAAGCAGCTTCACCGAGGTCTTTCATTGAAAAACTTTTATTCAAGTATCTTTTATGCTATCCAGAAATTCTATATCATATCTAATCAATAATATGTCTGTTGGGGAACGTTGCAGAAAATAAAAAAATCCTACGGTTTCACCAAGATCCATCTATGAGTTCATCTAGCAACGAGTGATAGTAGTGCATCTACATACCTTTGTAGATCGCGAGCGGAAGCGTTCAAGAGAACGGGGTTGAGGGAGTCGTACTCGTCGTGATCCAAATCACCGATGAGCAAGTGCCGAATGGACAGCACCTCCGCTTTCAACACACGTACGGAGCAGATGACATCTCCTCCTTCTTGATCCAGCAAGGGGGGAGGCGAGGCTGATGAAGATCCAACAGCACGACGGCGTGGTGGTGGATGCAGCAGGGTTCCGGCAGAGCTTCGCCGAGCTTCTGCGAGAGGGAGAGGTGTAGCAGGGGAGAGGGAGGCGCCAAGACTTCAGGGTGCGGCTGCCCTCCCTCCCCCACCCTTTATATAGGCCCCCTTGGGGGGGCGCCGGCCCTAGGAGATGGCATCTCCAAGGGGGGGGGGGGGCGGCCAAGGGGGTGGAGTACCCCCAAGGCAAGTGGAGGCCCCCCCCCACCCTAGGGTTTCCAACCCTAGGCGCAGGGGGGCCCAAGGGGGGCGCACCAGCCCACCAGGGGCTGGTCCCCTCCCCACTTTAGCCCACGGGGCCCTCCGGGATAGGTGTCCGCACCCGGTGGACCCCCGGGACCCTTCCGGTGGTCCCGGTACAATACTGGTGACCCCGGAAACTCTCCCGATGGCCGAAACTACACTTCCTATATATAATTCTTTACCTCCGGACTATTACGGAACTCCTCATGACGTCCTGGATCTCATCTGGGACTCTGAAAAAAATTTAGTTTGCTGCATACTCATATTCATACAACCCTAGCGTCACCAAACCTTAAGTGTGTAGACCCTACGGGTTCGGGAGACATGTAGACATGACCGATACGGCTCTCCGGTCAATAACCAACAGCGGGATCTGGATACCCATGTTGGCTCCCACATACTCCTCGATGATCTCATCGGATGAACCACGATGTCGAGGATTTAAGCAACCCCGTATACAATTCCCTTTGTCATTCACTACGTTACTTGCCCGAGATTCGATCGTCGATATCCCAATAACTCGTTCAATCTCGTTACCGGCAAGTCACTTTACTCATACTGTAATGCATGGTCCCATGACCAGACACTTGGTCACGTTGAGCTCATTATGATGATGCATTACCGAGTGGGCCCAGAGATACCTCTCCGTCATACGGAGTGACAAATCCCAGTCTTGATCCGTGTCAACCCAACAGACACTTTCGGAGATACCTGTAGTGCACCTTTATAGTCACCCAGTTACGTTGTGACGTTTGGTAACCCAAAGCACTCCTACGATATCCGGGAGTTACACGATCTCATGGTATAAGGAAAAGATACTTTACATTGGAAAAGCTCTAGCAAAACGAACTACACGATCTTGTGCTATGCTTAGGATTCGGTCTTCTCCATCACATCATTCTCCTAATGATGTGATCCTGTTATCAATGACATCAAATGTCCATAGTCAGGAAACCATGACTATCTGTTGATCAACGAGCTAGTCAACTAGAGGCTCACTAGGGACATATTGTGGTCTATGTATTCACACGTGTATTACAATTTCCGGATAATACAATTATAGCATGAATAAAAGACAATTATCATGAACAAGGAAATATAATAACAATCCTTTTATTATTGCCTCTAGGGCATATTTCCAACAGTCTCCCACTTGCACTAGAGTCAATAATCTAGTTACATTGTGATGAATCGAACACCCATAGAGTTCTGGTGTTGATCATGTTTTGCTCGCGGAAGAGGTTTAGTCAACGGATCTGCGACATTCAGATCCGTATGTACTTTGCAAATATCTATGTCTCCATCTTGAACATTTTCACGGATGGAGTTGAAACGACACTTGATGTGCCTGGTCTTCTTGTGAAACCCGGGCTCCTTGGCAAGGGCAATAGCTCCAGTGTTGTCACAGAAGAGAGTGATTGGCCCCCATGCATTGGGTATGACTCTGAGGTCGGTGATGAACTCCTTCATCCATATTGCTCCATGTGCTGCCTCCGAGGCTGCCATGTACTCCGCTTCACATGTAGATCCTGCCACGACACTCTGCTTGCAACTGCACCAGCTTACTGCTCCATGATTCAACATATACACCTATCTGATTTGTGACTTAGAGTCATCCAGATCTGTGTCGAAGCTAGCGTCGACGTAACCCTTTACGACGAGCTCTTCGTCACCTGCATAAACGAGAAACATGTCCTTTGTCATTTTTAGGTACTTCAGGATATTCTTGACCGCTGTCCACTGTTCCTTGCCGAGATTACTTTGGTACCTTCCTACCAAACTTACGGCAAGGTTTACATCAGGTCTGGTACACAGCATGGCATACATAATAGATCCTATGGCTGAGGCATAAGGGATGACACTCATCTCTTCTTTATCTCTTGCCGTGGTCGGGCATTGAGCCGAGCTCAATCTCACACCTTGCAATACAGGGAAGAACCCTTTCTTGGACTGATCCATTTTGAACTTCTTCAATATCTTATCAAGGTATGTGCTTTGTGAAAGACCTATGAGGCGTCTCGATCTATCCCTATAGATCTTGATGCCTAATATGTAAGCAGCTTCTCCAAGGTCCTTCATTGAAAAACACTTATTCAAGTAGGGCTTAATGCTGTCCAAAAGTTCTATATCATTTCCCATCAAAAGTATGTCATCTACATATAATATGAGAAATGCTACAGAGCTCCCACTCACTTTCTTGTAAACGCATGCTTCTCCATAAGTCTGCATAAACCCAAACGCTTTGATCATCTCATCAAAGCGAATGTTCCAACTCCGAGATCCTTGCACCATCCCATAAATGGATCGCTGGAGCTTGCACACCTTGTCAGCATTCTTAGGATCGACAAAACCCTCCGACTACATCATATAAAGTTCTTCCTTAAGATAGCCGTTAAGGAATGCTGTTTTGACGTCCATCTGCCATATCTCATAATCATAGTATGCGGCAATTGCAAACATGATTCAGATGGACTTCAGCTTCGCTACAGGAGAGAAAGTCTCATCGTAGTCAACACCTTGAACTTGCCGATAACCCTTAGCGACAAGTCGAGCTTTATAGATGGTAACATTACCATCCGCGTCCGTCTTCTTCTTAAAGATCCATTTGTTTTCTATCGCTCGCCGATCATCGGGCAAGTCTGTCGAAGTCCATACTTTGTTTTCATAGATGGATTCTATCTCGGATTGCATGGCTTCAAGCCATTTGTTGGAATCTGGGCCCGCTGTCGGTGTCAAAACCGGCGGATCTCGAGTAGGGGGTCCCGAATTGTGCATCTAGACGGATGGTAACAGGAGACAAGGGACACGATGTTCTTACCCAGGTTTGGGCCCTCTCGATGGAGGTAAAACCCTACTCCACGAGATCAGAGAGGCTAAACCCTAGAAGCTAGCCTATGTTATGATTGTTGTTCGTCCTACGGACTAAACCTCTCCATTTTATATAGACACCGGAGAGGGCTAGGGTTACACAGAGTCGGTTACAATGGGAGGAGATCATCATATCGTATCGCCAAGCTTGCCTTTCACGTCAAGGAAAGTCCCATCCGGATACGGGACGAGGTCTTCAATCTTGTATCTTCATAATCTGGGAGTCCGGCCAAAGGTCATAGTCCGGCCATCCGGACACCCCCTAATCCAGGACTCCCTCAGTAGCCCCTGAACTAGGCTTCAATGACGACGAGTCCGGCGTGCAAGTTGTATTCGGCATTGCAAGGCGGGTTCCTCGTCCGAATACTTCATAGAAGATGTTGAACACAAGGATAGTGTCCGGCTCTGCAAAAATAAGTTCCACATACCGCCGTAGAGAGAATAATGTCTACACAAATCTAATCTGCTAACGTATTCCGTAGCGTGACATCACGCCACGGCCAAGCCTTTATTCAAATCGTTTTACTGCTCCACCTCAGCGTGTTTAGCGAGGCGGTTTCCTTGGCACGTCTTGTCAAAGCAGAGATCGTGTCCCCTTATTTCGGGATTCTCATCAATACGGGCGTGGGTAACCCAACCGTGCCTTTTGGTATGACTCTCTAATTGAAAGAGAGTCCCAAACGGTTATGGGGAGGGCTCTTGGTATTCAACTCCTTTATAAAGAGACCAAGGCTCAACTCCCTTTTCTTCCAATCCAATCAAATCCGCCCCTCGCCTAGAGTTCCAACACTCAAGGCTTCTAGTTTTAGGCGCTTCGGACCTTCGACGATGTCCGGCCCCAACTTTCAAGGCCGGTGGGTGCCTTCCTCCGTGACGGAAGAAGACATGCGAAACCTGAGAGATGCCAGGTATCTAACCTGTGAAATCTCGCATAGGCTGCCTGTTCAAGGGCAGGCCATCCCCTCTCCCCAGCCCGGTGAAAGCGTGGTGTTCATATCTCACTTCATTCGGGGGCTAGGCTTCCCGATTGATCCCTTCGTGAGGGGGCTAATGTTCTATTACGGGCTAGAATTCCACGATTTGGCTCTGGAGTCCATCCTCCAAATTTCGTCATTCATTGTCGTGTGTGAGGCCTTCCTCCATATCACCCCTCACTCTGGATTGTGGCTTAGAACCTTCAAGGTGGAGTCGAAGATGATCGAAGGGCAGCACGCTGAGTGTAGAGGAGCTATCATAAGAAAGATAGCCGGCGCTCCATGGCCCGAGGGCACTTTTCAAGAAGAGTTCGGCCTATGGCAATGGGACAGGTTTTACATCACAGCCCCCAGGGGCACCACGTGGGTGGCGCCACCCGCTTTTTGATCGGGTCCCCCACCACGGCGAGCTTCATGTGTCAATGAAGGGCTTATCTGGGGGGCATCCAAAGACGTGCCCCTACTGCAGGACCGCATTTGATATCTCCTAGAAAGAGATATTATCTTGACCGTAGTGGCGCAAGTTAGGCTGATTCGCCGCATGCTGCCCTGCAAACGTCGCCCTCTCCGCCTGTTGGAATTTAATCCGGAAGGACCGCGAGTCCTCCAACATTTTATGGGCGCGACGCCCATGGAGGAGTACAAATTGTTCTTCAGACCACAAGCAAGGTGTCCGGACTTATCCAATGACGCAGGTCTGAGCTGCAATCGTCAGGACGCTAAGGTAAGTAGCCCCATATTTGGACACACCATCCGTATTTTCATCATAAAGTGGCCCTTTAACAGAGCTATCCTTTGAACAGGAGTGGATAGCGAAGGCAAAGCTTATCAGGTGTCCAGACCCCTGCCCGAGACCGCGCTGGATCCTGTGTTAACCAGGATGCTGCAGATTATGCTTTCGGCAGAGGACGAAGAGGGGAACCAAGGAGCTACCGCCTCCACGAAGGAGACTGTCAGGAAGGGAGGAATCGATAATTCCCCCAACCTGGGAAAGAAAAGGAGTGCCTGTGAAGACTCGGAGGGGATGACCTCGAAACGGGGGATGGAATCTTTGTTAGAGGATCCGGTGCCAGAGACTGCCCCGGCCGCATTGCGCCCTCAAAGGGATCAGCTTTCCTCCGAGCCATAAGTAAATAGAGGGGTTCAAAAAAATTAATGGCATCCCTGTTTTACTTCTGAGGAAGATAACCGAAATATTACCTTGCAGTTCGGATCTCAACCCTTCTCAGCAGAGCTCGTCTTCAGGGGATCTTCGTCCGGAGATGATGGAGAGAGAAACGCCTCCCCTAGCTGCACCGACTTACGAGGCCGGTGACCCCGAGGTGTCGTCCCCGCGGGTTTCTCCCAGTCCGGATCCTGAAAAAGATCATCGGGCTAGTCCGGTGCCCTATGGTGCGCGGTCGGAGAGGTTGAGGAAGAACACGGTGATAGGAAGGATTGCATCCACAGAAAGCGGATTGTACGAGGCCGCCAGGAGTTTACTGAAAGGCTTTGAGGTACGTGAAAAGGTGTACCTTTTGGTAGAGCCGCATAAAATGCGCCCTGTATAAATAGTAGCCCTTGAGACTCTGTGTGTCGTCAAGAGTGATGGCGCACAGAGGATCAAAACCCCAAGTATAAAATGTTACCTTCTTATGAAGGTGGCGAGGCGTTCGGTGGCTAGCCGGACTGATGAATCTGCTGAGCTAAAGAGGCAACTGGACGTGGCAGATGCGGACATCGCGCTTGTAAATAAGCGGCTAGACGAGGCACAAGGTATGCTCCACAGACATCTGATAAGAGGAGTTCTATGCTCGTGCCTTACAATATATATGCTTATTGCAGATAGTGCTACTGCCGTGGAAAACCTTTGCGCGGAACTTGCCCGAGCCAAGGAGCAAGAAAGAAAAAGTGATGCGGTTGCCGTTAAGGCGGCTGAAGAGCTGAAAGCCGAACAGGCTGCTCACTGCCAGAGTAAGAAGATAATAACCGAGATGGCTATAAAATCGAAGGATGCTGCCAACCGCTGTAAGTTTCATGAACAAGAAGAAAGGGCGGCTCAGAAGGATCTTGAGAAGATCACTGCCGAGGCCAAGGAACTCGCTCTGCAATGAGAGCTATGAAGGAGGAGCTGGGTCAGGCCGGAGATATCACGGCTGGAAAGCCCTATATGCTGCGAATGAAGTTCGGGGATCCTAGGTATGCTCCGTTAGACCGGTAGTGGAGTGCGGAAAATACTTATCTGGATTTGGAAACGAGTGCGGCGGATGCAACCGAACACTTCCGAGGTCGAGGTGACCATAAATGGGAAGAACTGTTTTGGTCGCAATTCCACAATCCAGAACGCCCACTTTCGGTACCCGACCGTTTAGCCGCCTTTGCGGAGCTAAACAGGTTATACGGACTTGCCATGAAGTATGTTGCGAGTCGTTTGTGGCCGTGGGAGCCAGAGCCAAAAAGTTATTTTGGATTGGTGCGGCAGTTCCTTGGTTCTGTGCGGCATGTCGATGCAATGAAGAGGTCGGCGTGTATAGAGGGTGCACAAATGGCTCTTGCCCGTGTCAAGACATACTGGGCGGATATGAAGGCCAGTGTTGTCACATCCCCGGATTCGGACGAAGGACGGGTACCTGCCAGGCACTACTTTTAGGAAGTTCTTCCGGGCGCTCGTTTAATAGAAGTGCAGTGCTCGAAGGATTCTGTGTTCGAATAGCAGGTGCCATTGTAAAAGAAATATTTTGATAGAATACAAAAGCCTTTTATACTTGTGCTTGCAAGAATTATAACACCTCCTGTGCGGCCGTTAATGTATATGTGTATATAACCTGAAAGATGGCAGTCGTTGGCTTCAGCCCCCACGCATATAATGTGGGGGTGTTCACAAAAAATGCGCCTTTTCACACTTAATCCAACATCTTGGTCCTACAAAGGAGGTGGTAGCGCGGTGAACGAGGCAACCAGACTATAATGCTTTATCACTTTCACTTAGCCATAGGAGTTTGACATTGGGGCTACTCAATAGCCCCTGAAGGCACCGCGCTCTCCCGAATTCAGGGTGCGTGTGTGCCTGACCGGGAAGCGGTCCTTCGTTAATGCGGAGGAATCCTAGAGATTCCGAGAGTCATCGAGTGGTTGACCAGTCTCTCGCTATGTCATGACAGTCAGTTTTCAGCTTTCTCTACTGAGGTGCTCGCCTGGCCGAACTGGGGCACAATCGCAGTAGTTCTCTTGGTGCCACGTGAGCCGATATAACGGAACGTAAGGCAGCAAAACACAGGAGCCGGGCAAACCCAACATTTGACCAAAGACATGATTCGGAGCTAATGCATATTAGGCCAAACTCGCGACGCCGAACACTCCCTAAGGTATTCGGTCTTTATGAAGACGGGCCGAAACAGAGCCCTTGGTGAAAAAGCCCCTGGTGTCCAGGTACGCGCAAAATTCTGGCGTGGCCACATGCCAAAACGCCAGCCTCCTCCTCGGTTATGGCGAAAACCGGGGGATGTTGTCAACAAGACACAGTAAAAAAGGTTTATGCAGGGTCTTAATCTAAAAAGAATCCTTGGAACGGGTCCCTACTGCACGTCTGCACCTGTGTCTCCGTTGTGCCGTATCCTGGACGGGCGTAGCACGGTGTTCGTCTGTGAAAAAAGAGGAACTTTAGTAAAAAAAAGATAAGCGTGCGAGAAATCTATATTAGAATAAATGAAATATAGTTGGAGCGAGAAGTGAGCCGTATTTTCTCCTGGTGTGAACACGCAGAGCCCCTTGTACAGGGTTTATGCGGCTATTAAGCCCATGTATGTTGACGCCGGACTCGTCTAGCTGTGTCCGGGATAGTAGGGCTGGATTGGTGTGCGGCTGTCTAGGCGGCCGCACCATTACCCGTACTTTGGGGGTCAATTGACACTCCCCTGTAATGAGATGATGCCTCGTGGCCCGGGCATTTTAAGTGTAAGTGATGCATAATACGGTATTGCGTTAAAGCGTGCGAAAGCTTCACGTCCCAGTAGCGCTTGATAGCGACTTATGAATGGGAGGATGTGGAAGGTTAGCTTTTTGCTTCGGAGGTTGTCGGGTGAGCCGAACGTGACTTCTAACGAAAGGGAACCCATACTCTAGGTATCTGGACCCGGCGTGACTCCTTGAAAGGAAGTGTTGCCATGGCGGATTATAGCTGGGTTTACCCCTAGTTTGCGGATTGTGTCCTGATATAACAGGTTTCAGTCACTGCCGCCGTCCATAAGGACTCGTGTAAATTGTAGTCCATCAATAACCGGATTCAAGACCAAGGCAGTACAGCCTGCGTTCCGGGCCCCTTTGCAGTAATCCTGATAATCAAAGGTGATTGGTTGTAACAACCAGTGTCGGTGCTCCTTTAGGGCTGGCCATATGGCGCGTGTTCTCGTAGGCGCCGTTCTATTCTTCCCTTTTGTCTTGTGAAGTGAATTTACTGTTTTGACTTCTTGTGGGAACTTCTTTTGCTCTCCGATGATCTACTTGTGGGGTGCATCGTCATCCTGGCTTGGTGTGTCAAGCCCCTTGTGTTCGGCGTTGAGTTTGCGGGACTGCTTGAAGAACCAACAATCTCTGTGGGTATGGTTTGCAGGTCTCCCGAGAGTACTGTGGATTTGACATATTTTGTCCAGGATTTTGTTGAGGTTAGACAGCTCGTCCCTGTCATCTTTGGGTGGCGTCTTTTTCTGATTTTGCTGAGAGCTTTTGAATCCGGCGTTTACTGCCGTGCTCATCGGGTTGTTATCCTTGATTCGGCGTTGTTCTTTGTTATGGCGCGGTTTCCCATTTCCGTCTCTGAGTTCGGATGTGCTCGGGTCACTGGTGCTGCTTCTTGCCAACCAGCTGTCCTCTCCTGCGCAAAAGCGGGTCATGAGGCTTGTTAATGCGGCCATTGTTCTTGGCTTTTCTTGGCCGAGGTGTCTGGTGAGCCATTCGTCTCGGACGCAATGTTTGAAAGCTGCTAGGGCCTCGGCGTTTGGACAGTCGACGATCTAATTCTTTTTAGTAAGGAATCTGTTCCGGAGTTTCCGGGGTGACTCTCCAGGCTGCTGAGTTATATGACTCAGATCATCTGCATCCGGAGGTCGGACATAGGTCCCTTGAAAATTTGCTGGAAAGCATCCTCGAGCGCTTCCCAACTTCCCATGGTGTTTTCGGGAAGGCTTTTAAGCTAATGCCGGGCTGGCCTTTTGAGCTTAAGGCGTAAGTATTTTATGGCGTGGAGGTCATCTCCTCTGTCCATGTGTATGTGGAGGATATAATCCTCGATCCAGACTCCAGGGTCTGTTGTTCCGTCGTATGCTTCTATGTTTACGAGCTTGAATCCGGCTGGGAATTCATGATCCAGCACCTCATCGGTAAAACATAGGGGATGTGCGGCGCCCCTGTATGTAGGTGTGCTGCGATGTTCAGATATGTTTTGCATTGCATTGCTCACTGGAGCTTGCTTTCTTGGCCCATAGATGGATCTGGTTGGGCCAGTTTTTTGATGCGAATCCTTGGGCGGATTGCGCGCAGTATTGAGTGCGGTGCCCTTTTTCGCTTGATATCGATCGTGGGGTCGTCTATCCGACCTTGTGGCTTCCTAATTTTTTGACTGTGGGGGCTCTACGGCCTCTTCGTCAAATTCCGGTAGTAGTTTCCTCTTCGGGTAGCTCTTTGTGTGACGACTATTGCCGTACTTGTGTGTGGTATTGAGTACTTTGCCCCATCTGATCTGGAGTGCATCTTCCGCTGTTTTGAGCCTCCGCTTCTGCTTTTTCAGGCTACGTGCAGTGGCAACGAGCCTTTGGTGGAGGTTCTGATGTTCCAGCAATTTGTCCGGCGTGAGGTCTTCCTGACTGTTATCTTTCCCAGGGATGGTTTGTTCGGACTGTCCGCCCTGTTTGGACGGTTGCTCGATGGTATGTTCGTCCGCCGTTGATTCGCCCTGCTCTAAGGCTGGGTCGTTGTCAAGGTGGGGCTTGGCGTGGCGCTTACGCCGCTGCTTTGATTGTTTTTCGAGGGAGCGATCCCTGGTTGCGCCCTTTTGATCCTCGTTGTCATTCCTTTTAGCTGTGTCCACCATGTATATATCGTATGACAAGGTGGCTTTCCAATGCCCTATAGGTGCTGGTTCTTGGTCGTCTCCTCCATCGGCGTCCATACCGTCAATGTCTTCGGAGTCAAAGTCGAGCATGTCGGTTAGATCGTCGACAGTGGCTACAAAGTGGGTGGTGGGTGGGTTTCGAATTTCTTCGTCGTCCGCATCCCAACCCTGCTGACCATAGTCTGGCCAGGGCTCTCCTGACAAAGAGAGAGACTTTAGGGAGTTCAGGATATCGCCAAAGGGCGAGTGCTGAAAGACGTCCGCGGCGGTGAACTCGATGATCGAAGCCACATCAGGTTAGATCGGAAGGGGTGCGGAAGATTCGGAGTCCGGAACAGAGTCCGGCACCTTGGAGTCACGGGCCTTGCAAAGGACTAGGCTGGTATTCGGCTCTATCGCCGTAGAGATTGCGGCTCCTGGGGCGGCGTCCAACCGTCCACCCCTGGTTAGCGCAGTCGGCTCTGAGCTAATGGTCGGAGCGGACACCTGAGCGGCACTTTGGGCGCTGTCCGGCGGCAGAGCTAGATCATGCCCATCGAGAGTGTGCGGCACGCTCAGCCATGGCTCGAATCCATCGAAGATCAAGTCCCCGCGGATGTTGGCCATGTAGTTTAAGCTTCCAAACCTGACCTGATGGCCAAGGGCGTAGCTTTCGATCTGCTCCAGATGGCCAAGCGAGTTGGCCCGCAGTGCGAAGCCGCCGAATACGAAGATCTGCCCGGGGAGAAAAGTCTCACCCTGGACCGCGTCGTGGTTGATGATCGAATAAGCCATCGGTCCTAAAGGCGACGACACAGAGGAACACTCAATGAAAGCACCAATGTTGGTGTCAAAACCGGCGGATCTCGGGTAGAGGGTCCCAAACTGTGCGTCTAGGAGGATGGTAACATGAGACAAGGGACATGATGTTTTTACCCAGGTTCGGGCCCTCTAGGTGGAGGTAAAACCGTACTCCTGCTTGATTAATATTGATGGTATGGGTATTACAAGAGTTGATCTACCACGAGATCAGAGAGGCTAAACCCTAGAAGCTAGCCTATGGTATGATTGTTGTTCGTCCTACGGACTAAACCTCTCCGGTTTATATAGACACCGGAGAGGGCTAGGGTTACACAGAGTCGGTTACAATGGGAGGAGATCTTCATATCGTATCGCCAAGCTTGCCTTTCACGTCAAGGAAAGTCCAATCCGGACACGGGACGAGGTCTTCAATCTTGTATCTTCATAATCTGGGAGTCCGGCCAAAGGTCATAGTCAGGACATTCGGACACCCCCTAATCCAGGACTCCCTCACC
Source organism: Triticum aestivum (assembly GCF_018294505.1). NCBI lineage: Eukaryota > Viridiplantae > Streptophyta > Magnoliopsida > Poales > Poaceae > Triticum > Triticum aestivum. Next base: position 78,095,250 of record NC_057795.1, on the reverse strand, counting down.
CGCCATCGCTTCTTCATAGTTCGAAGGTTCAGCGTTGTCTAACAACATTATTTCCAGGACAGGGTTGCCATACCACTCTGGTGTGGAACGTGTCCTTGTGGACCTACGAAGTTTAGTAGCAACTTGATCTGAAGTACCTTGATCATCATCATTAATTTCCTCTCCAGTCGGTGTAGGCACCACAGGAACATTTTACTGAGCTACACTACTTTCCGGTTCAAGAGGTAGTACTTCATCGAGTTCTACTTTCCTCCCACTTACTCCTTTTGAGAGAAACTCTTTTTCCAGAAAGGATCCGTTCTTGGCAACAAAGATCTTGCCCTCGGATCTTAAGTAAAAGGTATACCCAATGGTTTCTTTAGGGTATCCTATGAAGACGCATTTTTCCGACTTGGGTTCGAGCTTTTCAGGTTGAAGTTTCTTAACATAAGCATCACATCCACAAACTTTTAGAAACGACAGCTTAGGTTTCTTCCCAAACCATAATTCATACGGTGTCGTCTCAACGGATTTAGACGGAGCCCTATTTAAAGTGAATGTAGCTGTCTCTAGAGCATATCCCCAAAATGATAGCGGTAAATCGGTAGGAGACATCATAGATCGCACCATATCCAATAGAGTGCAATTACGATGTTCGGACACACCGTTACGCTGAGGTGTTCCAGGTGGCGTGAGTTGTGAAACGATTCCACATTTTCTTAAGTGTGTACCAAATTCATGACTTAAATATTCTCCTCCACGATCTGATCGTAAGAATTTTATCTTTCGGTCATGTTGATTCTCTACCTCATTCTGAAATTCCTTGAACTTTTCAAAGGTCTCAGACTTGTGTTTCATCAAGTACCCCATATCTACTCAAGTCATCAGTGAGAGTGAGAACATAACGATATCCTCCGCGAGCCTCAACGCTCATTGGACCACACACATGGGTATGTATGATTTCCAATAAGTTGGTTGCTCGCTCCATTGTTCCGGAGAACGGAGTGTTGGTCATTTTTCCCATGAGGCATGGTTCGCATGTGTCAAATGATACATAATCGAGATACTCTAAAAGTCCATCAGCATGGAGCTTCTTCATGCGCTTGACAACAATGTGACCAAGGCGGCTGTCGGTGTCAAAACCGGCAGATCTCGGGTAGGGGGTCCCGAACTGTGCGTCTAGGCGGATGGTAACAGGAGACAAGGGACACGATGTTTTTACCCAGGTTCGGGCCCTCTCGATGGAGGTAAAACCCTACTCCTGCTTGATTAATATTGATGATACGGGTAGTACAAGAGTAGATCTACCACGAGATCGGAGTGGCTAGACCCTAGAATCTAGCATATGGTATGATTGTTCTTCGTCCTACAGACTAAAACTCTCCGGTTTATATAGACACTGGAGAGGGCTAGGGTTACACAGAGTCGGTTACAATGGAAGGAGATCTTCATATCGTATCTCCAAGCTTGCCTTCCATGCCAAGGAAAGTCCCATCCGGACATGGGACGGAGTCTTCAATCTTGTATCTTCATAGTCCAGGAGTCCGGCCGAAGGTCATAGTCCGGCCATCCGGACACCCCCTAATCCAGGACTCCCTCAGTAGCCCCTGAACCAGGCTTTAATGATGACGAGTCCGGTGCGCAAGTTGTCTTCGGCATTGCAAGGCGGGTTCCTCCTCCGAATGTTTCGTAGAAGATGTTGGACACCAGGGTAGTGTCCGGCTCTGCAAAATAAGTTCCACATTCCTTCGTACAGAGAATAATATTTGTATCAATCGGATCTGCTGACGTATTCCGTGGCGTGACATCATGCCACAGCCAGGCTCTTTATTTATTTTATTGTTCCACCTCAGCGCGTTTAGCGAGGCAGTTTCCTTGGAACGTCTTGTCAAAGCAGAGATCGTGTCCCCTTATTTAGGGATTCTCATCAATAAGGGTGTGGGTAACCCAACTGTGACTTAGGTATGACTCCCTAATTGAAAGTGAGTCTCAAACGGTTACGGGGAGGGCTCTTGGTATTCACCTCCTTTATAAAGGAACCAAGGCCCGGCTCCCTTCTTCAAAAACTAATCAAATCCGCCCCTCGCTTCGAGTTCCAACACCCAAAGCTCTAGTTTTAGGCGCTTCGGATCTTCGAAGATGTCCGGCTCCGACCTACAAGGCTGGTGGATGCCTTCCTCCATTACAGAACAAGATGTGCGAAAGCTAAGAGATGCCAGGTATCTAACCAGTGAAATCTCGCATAGACTGCCTACTCAAGGGCAAGCAGTCCCCGCTCCCCAGCCCGGTGAAAGCGTGGTGTTCGCGTCTCACTTCCTTCGGGGGCTAGGCTTCCCAATCGATCCCTTTGTGCGGGGGCTTATGTATTACTACAGGCTGGAGTTTCACGACCTAGCTCCGGAGTCCATCCTCCAGATCTCATCATTCATTGTCGTGTGCGAGGCCTTCCTCCATATCACCCCTCACTTCGGATTGTGGCTAAAAACTTTAAAAGTGGAATCGAAAATGATCGAGGGGCAGCACGCTGAGTGCGGAGGGGCTATAATAAGCAAGATGGATGACGCTCCATGGCCCGAAGGCTCTTTTGAAGAGGAGCTCGGCTTATGGCAACGGGACTGGTTTAACATCACAACCCGTAGGGGCACCACATGGGTGGCACCGCCTACATTTTGCTTGGGTCCCCCACCACGGCTGGCATCATGGGTTAATGAAGGACTTGTCTGGGAGCCGTCGAAAGACGTGCCCTTGCTGCAGGGTCGTATTCGAGATCTCCTAGAAAGAGATGTCAATCTGACCGTGGTGGCGCAGGTCATGGTGATTCGCCGCACACTGCCCCGCAAACGTCGACCTCTCCGCCTGTGGGAATTCAATCCTGAGGGACCACGAGTCCTACAACACTTCATGGGAATGACACCCATGGAGATGTACAAATTGTTCTTCGGATCACAAGCAAGGTGTCCGGATTTGTCCGAGGATGCTGGTCTAAGCTGCAACCGCCCAGATGCTAAAGTAAGTAGCTCCGTATTTGCACATACCATCCAGATTTTTATCAAATCTACCCTTTAGCAGAGTTGCCCTTTGAGCAGGAGTGGATAGCAAAGGCTAAGCTTATCAGGTGTCCAGGCCCCTTGCCTGAGACCGTGCCGAATCCCATGCTGACCAGGATGCTGGAGGCCGCGCCGTTGCCGGAAGGTGAAGGGGGGGACCAAGGAGCTACCGCCTCCACGAAGGAGGCCGTTAGGAAGGGAAGAATCGAAAATTCTCCCGACCAGGGAAAGAGAACGACTGCCTCTGAAGACCCGGAGGTGATAACCTCAAAACGGGGAAAGAAATCTTCGTCAAAGGATTCGGCACGGGTGGACGCTTCAGCCGAATCGCCCCCTAAAGGGGACCCGATCTCCCCCGAGGCGTAAGTGAGGGGAGGGGTTCCATAATGAATCATGTTCATGTTTTATTCCTGAGGAAAATAACCGAAGCATTATCTTGCAGTTCGGATCTCAACCCTTCTCAGCAGAGCTCATCTTCAGGGGATCTTCATCCGGAGATGATAGAGAGCGAAACGCCTCCCCTTGTTCCACCGTCCTACGATGCTGGTGACCCCAAGGTATCATCCCAGAGGGCCTTTTCAAGTCCGGACCCTGGGAAAGGCCGTCAGACTAGTCCGGCACCCTCTTGCACGCCGGCGGAGGTGCTGAAGGATCTACTTGGTAGGGCGTTCATCTCAGAGGAACACCGTATGTTGATGGATACGATGATTGGAAGGATTTCATCCTCAGAAAGCGGATTGTACGAAGCTGCCAGGAGTTTACTAACAGGCTTTGAGGTATGTAAAAAGGTGTACCTTTTGATAGAGTCGCATATTTAAATGTGCCCTGTATGAATAGTAGCCCCTGAGAGTCTGTGTGTCGTCATGAATGACGGTGCATAGAGGATCATAATCCCAGGTATAATATGTCGCTCATTCCATGAAGGTGGCGAGGCGCTCGGTGGCTAGCCGGACTGATGAATCTGTCGAACTAAAGCGGCAACTTGACGTAGCCGATGCCGACATCGCGCTTGTAAATAAGCGGCTAGACGAGGCTCAAGGTATGTTCAAAAGACACCCAGTAATAGGAGCTTGATGCTTAGGCCTTATATATATATATATATATATATATATATATATATATATATATATATATATATATACTTGATGTAGATGGTGCTGCTGCCGTAGAGAACCTTCGGGCGGAACTTGCCCGAGTCAAGGAGCAAGCAAGGAAAAGTGATGTGGCTGCCGTTAAAGCGGCTGAAGAGCTAAAAGCCGAATAGGCTGCTCACTGCCAGATCAAGAAGGAAATGGTCGAGATGGCCATAGAATTGAGGGATGCTACCGACCGCTGTAGATTGCTTGAACAAAAAGATAGGGCAGCTCAGAAAGATCTTGAAGAGATCACAACCGCAGCCAAGGATACTCGCTCTGCCATGAGGGCGATGAAGGAGGACCTGCGTCAGGCCGGAGATATCACGGTTGGAAAGCCTTATATGCTGCGGATGAAGTTCGGAGAACCCAAGTATGCTCCATTAGACCGGCAGTGGAGTTCGGACAACGCTTATCTCGATTTGGCCGCAAGTGTGGCGAACGCGACCGAACACTTCCACAACTGAGGTGACCATGAATTGGAAGAGCTTTTTTGGTCGCAGTACCACAATCCGGAGCGCCCACTGTTAGTCTCCGACCGTTTAGCCGCCTGGGCGGAGCTGAACAGATTATCCGGACTCGCCATGAAATTTGTTGCGAGTCGTCTGTGGCCGGAGAAGCCAGAGCCGAAGAGTTATTTTCGCTTGGTGCAGCAATTTCTTGGTTCGGTGCCGCATGCTGATGCAATGAAGAGGTCGGCGTGCATAGAGGGTGCACAGATGGCTCTTGCCCGTGTCAAGACATACTGGGTAGATATGAAGGCCAGTATTGTCGCGTCCCAAGATTCGGACAAAAGCCGAGTACCTGCCAAGCACTATTTTGAGGAAGTTCTTCCTGGCGCTCGTATAATAGAGTCGCAGTGCTCGAAGGATGCTGTGTTCGAATAGCATATACTATTTGTAAGACGAATTGTGTTTTTATGAAAAAAGTTTTTTTATACTTGTGCTTGGAAGAATCATGATACCTCCTGTGCGGCCGTTTAATGTATATATTTGTATGTAAACGGAAAGATGGCAGTCGTTGGCTTCAGCCCCCACGCATAGAATGTGGGGGTGTTCGCAATAAGGCGTCTGTTCACACTTAATCCAACATCTTGGTCCTATAAAGGAGGTGGTAGCGCGGAGAACTAGGCAACCAGACTATAATGCTTTATCCCTTTCACTTAGCCATAGGAGTTTGACAGTGGAACTACTGAATATCCCCCAGGGGCACCGCGCTCGCCCGAATTCGGGGCGCGAGTGTGCCTGACCGGGAAGGGGCCCTTCGTTAATGCGGTGGAATCCTAAAGATTCTGAAAGTCATCGAGTGCTTGACCAGTCTCTCGCTATATCATGACAGTTAGTTTTCGGCTTTCTCTACTGAGGTGCTCACTCGGCCGAACTGAAGCACAATCGCAGTAGTTCTCCTAGTGCCGCATTAGCCGATATAACGGAACGTAAGGCAGCAAAACACAGGAGCCGGGCAAACCCAACATTTGACCAAAGACATGATTCGGAGCTGGTGCATATAGGGCCAAACTCGCGACGCCGGACACTCCCTAAGGTGTTCGGTCTTTATGAAGACGGGCCGAAATAGAGCCCTTGGTAAAAAAGCCCCTGGTGTCCAAGTACGTGCAAAAAATTCTGACGTGGCCACATGCCAAGACGCCAGCCTCCTCCTCGGCTATAGAGAAAACCGGGGGATGTTATCGACAAGAGACAGTAAGAAAGGTTTACGCAGGGTCTTAATCTGAAAAGAATCCTTGGAACGGGTCCCTGCTGCACGTCTGCGCCTGTGTCTCCGTCGTGCCGTATCCTGGACGGGCGTAGCACCATGCTCGTCTGCGAAAGAGAGGAAGTTAGTAAAAAATAAGCGTGCGAGAAATCTATATCGAAATAAACAAAATATAGTTGGAGCAAGAGTTTGGCCATATTGTCTCCGGGCATGAGCACACGGAGCCCTTTGCACTAGGGTATGCGGTAATTTAAGCATGTTGACGACGGACTCGTCGAGGCATGTCCGGGATAGTAGGGCTAGATTTGTGGGTGGCTGCCTAGGCAACTGCACCCCTGCCCGTACTTTGGGGGTCAATTTATGTTCCCTTGTAATGAGATGATGCCCTTTGGACCGGGCATTTAAATGTAAGGGATGCGTAGTGCGGTATTGCATTAAAGCGGGCGAAAGCTTCACGTCCCAGTAGCGCTTGATAGCGACTTACGAATGGGGCGATGTGGAATGTTAGCTTTTCGCTTCGGAAGTTGTCGGGTGATCCAAACGTGACTTCTAACGTAAGGGAACCCATACTTGGGGTATCCGAACCGGGCGTTACTCCTTGAAAGGAAGTGTTGCCGAGGTGGATTGCGACTGGGTTTACCCCGACTTTGCAGACTGTGTCCTGATACAACAGGTTCAAGTCGCTGCCGCCGTCCATAAGGACATTCGTAAATTGGAGTCCGTTAATGATTGGATTTAAGACCAAGGCAGTCCAGCCTGCGTTTTGGTCTCCTCTAGAGTATTCCAGATGATCAAAGGTAATTGGTTGTAACAACTAGTGGGGTTGCTCCTTCGGGGCTGGCTATACGGCGCGTGTCATTGTAGGTGTTGTTCTATTCTTCCCGTTCGTCGCATGAAGTAGATTTACTGTCTTGACTTCTTGTGGGAACTTCTTTTGTTCTCCGGTGGTCTGCTCGTGGGGTGCGTGGTCATCTTCGCTTGGTGTGTTGAGCCCCTTGTGTTCAGCGTGAGCTTGCCGGGCTGCTTAAAGACCCAACAATCTCTGTGGGTACGGTTTGCAGGTCTCCCCGGAGTGCTGTGAATTTGACATATTTTGTCTAAAATTTTGTTGAGGTTGGTTAGCTCGTCCCTATCTTCTTTGGGGGGCATCTTTTTCTGATTTTGCCGAGGGCTTTTGAATCCGGCGTTTACTCCCGTGCTCATCGGGCTTTTGTCCTTTATCCAGCGTGGTTCTTTGTTACGGCGCGGCTTCCCGTTCCCATCTCTGAGTTCGGACGCATTCGGGTCGCTAGTGCTGCTTCTTGCCAACCAGCTATCCTCTCCTGCACAGAAGCGGGTCATGAGGCTTGTTAACGCGGCCATTGTTCGTGGATTTTCTTGGCCGAGGTGTCTGGCGAGCCATTCGTCTTGGATGCTATGTTTGAAAGCTGATAGGGCCTCTGCGTCCGAACAGTGGACTATCTGATTCTTTTTGATAAGGAATCTGTTCCAGAGCTTCCGCGCTGACTCTCCGGGCTGCTGAGTTATATGGCTCAGATCGTCTGCATCTGGGGGCCGGACATAGGTCCCTTGAAAATTTGCCCGGAAAGCATCCCCAAGCACTGCCCAACTTCCCATGGTGTTCTCGGGGAGGCTTTTAAGCCAATGCCGGGCTGTCCCTTTGAGCTTAAGGGGTAAGTATTTTATGGCGTGGAGGTCGTCTCCTCTGCCAATGTGTATGTGGAGGATGTAGTCCTTGATCCAGACTCCAGGGTCTGTTGTTCTGCCATATGGTTCAATGTTCACTGGCTTGAATCCGGATGGGAATTCATGATCCAGCACCTCATCAGTAAAACATAGGGGGTGTGCGGCGCCCCTGTATTTAGGCGTGCCGCGATTTTCGGGTATTTTTTGCGTTGCATCACTCATTGGAGCTTGCTTTCTTGGCCTATAAATGCATCTTGTAGGGCCAATTTTCTGATGTGGATTCTTGGATGGATCGCACGCTATATTGAGTGCGGCGTCCTTTGACGCGTGAGTTTGATCGTAGGGTCGTCTATCCGAGCTTGTGGCATCCTTATGTTTTGACTGTGGGGTCATTATGGCCTCTTCGTCAAATTCCGGTAGTAGTTTCTTCTTCGGATAGCTCTTTGTGTGGCGACTACTGCCGTACTTGTGTGCGGTATTGAGTACCTTGCCTCGTCTGATCCTGAGTGCATCCTCTGCTGTCTTGAGCCTCCGCTTCTGCTTTTTCAGGCTACATGCAGTGGCGACGAGCCTTTGGTGGAGATTCTGATGTTCCAGCCATTTGTCTGGTGTGAGTTCGTCCGGGCTATTATCCTTCTCAGGGATTGGTTGTTCGGATTGTCCGCCCTGCTTGGACGGATGCTTGACGGCATGATCATCGTCCGTTGAGTCACCCTGCTCTGTGGCTGGGTTTTTGTCGAGGTGGGGCTTGGCCTTGCGCTTACGCCGCCGCTTTGATTGTTTCTCGGGGGAGCGATCTCTGGCCGCATCCTTTTGGTCCTCGTAGTAGTTTCTGTTGCGTGTGTCCACCATGTATACATCGTATGATGAGGTGTTTTTCCGGAGCCCTATAGGTGCTGCTTCTTGATGGTCTCCTTTATCGGCGTCCATGCCGTCGATCTCTTCGGAGTCGAAGTCGAGCATGTCCATTAAATCGTCGACAGTGGCTACAAAGTGGGTGGTGGGTGGGCTACAAATTTCTTTGTTGTCCGCGTCCCAACCGTGTTGGCCATAGTCCGGCCAGGGCTCTCCTGACAAAGAGAGAGACTTTAACGAATTCAGGATGTTGCCGAAATGTGAGTGCTGAAAGACATCGGTGAACTCCACGACCGGAGCCCAATCGGGCTTAACCGAGAGAGGTGCAGGATTTACGGAGTCCGGATCGGAGTCCGGCACCTTGGAGTCACGGGCCTTGTGAGGGACTAGGCTGATATCCGGCTTTATCGCCGTAGAGATTGCAGTTTCCAGGGTGGTGTCTAACCGTCCGTCCCCGACTGGCGTAGTGCGCTCTGAGCTAATGGTCGGAGCGGACACCTGAGCGACGCTCTGGGCATTGTCCGATGACAGAGCTAAATCGTGCCCATCATGACAGTGCGGCGCGCCCGGTTGTGGCTCAAATCCATCGAAGATCAAGTCCCCGCGGATGTCGGTCGTGTAGTTCAAGCTTCCAAACCTAACCTGTTGGCCAGGGGCGTAGCTCTCGATCTGCTCCAGATGGCCGAACGAGTCAGCCCGCAGTGCGAAGCCGCCGAATACGAAGATCTGTCCGGGGAGAAAAGTCTCATCCCGGACCGCGCCACGGTTGACGAGCAAAGAAGCCATTGGGCCTAAAAGGCGACGACACAGAGGAACTCTCAATGAAAGCATCAATGTCGTTGTAAAAACCGGCGGATCTCGGGGAGGGGGTCCCGAACTGTGCGTTTAGGCGGATGGTAACAGGAGACAAGGGACATGATGTTTTTACCCAGGTTCGGGCCCTCTCGATGGAGGTAAAACCCTACTCCTGCTTGATTAATATTGATGATACGGGTAGTACAAGAGTAGATCTACCACGAGATCGGAGTGGCTAAACCCTAGAATCTAGCCTATGGTATGATTGTTCTTCGTCCTACGGACTAAAACTCTCCGGTTTATATAGACACCGGAGAGGGCTAGGGTTACACAGAGTCGGTTACAATGGGAGGAGATCTTCATATCGTATCGCCAAGCTTGCCTTCCACGCCAAGGAAAGTCCCATCCGGACACGGGACGAAGTCTTCAATCTTGTATCTTCATAGTCCAGGAGTCCGGCCGAAGGTCATAGTCCGGCCATCCGGACACCCCCTAATCCAGGACTCCCTCAGCGGCAGTGCCACAAATATGTGGGACTATCGTTATAAACTTTACATCTTTTGGTATTCACACTATGAATATGTGTAATATTACGTTCGAGATTCATTAAGAATAAACCATTGACCATCGGGGCATGACCATAAAACATATCTCTCATATAAATATAACAACCATTAGTCTCGGATTTATGAGTAGCCATCTCGCATTAAACGAGATCCAGATACAATGTTCATCCTCAAACTTGGCACTAAATAACAATTATTGAGGTTTAAAACTAATCCCGTAGGTAAATGTAGAGGTAGCGTGCCGACGGCGATCACATCGACCATGGAACCATTCCCGACACGCATCGTCACCTCGTCCTTCGCCAGTCTCCGCTTATTCCGCAGCTCCTGCTGTGAGTTACAAATATGAGCAACGGCACCGGTATCAAATACCTAGGAGTTACTACGAGTACTGGTAAGGTACACATCAATTACTTGTATATCAAATATACCTTTAGTGTTGCCGGCCTTCTTGTCCGCTAAGTATTTGGGGCAGTTCCCCTTCTAGTGACCCTTCCCTTTGCAATAAAAGCACTCAGTCTCAGGCTTGGGTCCATTCTTTGACTTCTTCCCGGCAACTGGCTTACCGGGCGCGGCAACATCTTTGCCGTCCTTCTTGAAGTTCTTCTTACCCTTGCCCTTCTTGAACTTGGTGGTTTTATTGACCATCAACACTTGATGTTCTTTCTTGATTTCTACCTCTGCTGACTTCAGCATTGAAAATACTCCAGGAATAGTTTTCATCATCCCCTGCATATTGTAGTTCATCACAAAGCTCTTGTAGCTCGGTGGGAGCGACTGAAGGATTCTATCAATGACCGCCTCGTCTGGGAGGTTAATGTCCAGCTGGGACAGGCGGTTGTGCAACCCAGACATTTTGAGTATGTGCTCACTGACAGAACTATTTTCCTCCATCTTACAACTATAGAACTTGTCGGAGACTTCATATCTCTCGACCCGGGCATGAGCTTGAAAAACCATTTTCAGCTCCTCGAACATCTCATATGCTCCGTGTTGCTCAAAACGCTTTTGGAGCCCCGGTTCTAAGCTGTAAAGCATGCCGCACTGAACGAGGGAGTAATCATCAGCACGTGACTGCCAAGCATTCATAACGTCTTGGTTCTCTGGGATGGGTGCTTCACCTAGCGGTCCTTCTAGGACATATGCTTTCTTGGCAGCTATGAGGATGATCCTCAGGTTCCGGACCCAGTCCGTATAGTTGCTGCCATCATCTTTCAGCTTAGTTTTCTCTTGGAACGCGTTGAAGTTCATGTTGACATGAGCGTTGGCCATTTGATCTACAAGACATATTTTGCAAAGATTTTAGACTAAGTTCATGATAATTAAGTTCATCTAATCAAATTATTTAATGAACTCCCACTTAGATTAGACATCCCTCTAGTCATCTAAGTGTTACATGATCCGAGTCGACTAGGTCATGTCCGATCATCACGTGAGACGGACTAGTCATCATCGGTGAACATCTCCATCTTGATCGTATCTTCCATACGACTCATGTTCGAACTTTCGGTCTCTGTGTTCCGAGGCCATGTCTGTATATGCTAGGCTCGTCAAGTTAACCCTAAGTGTTTTTGCATGTGTAAAACTGTCTTAGACCCGTTGCATGTGAACGTAAGAATCTATCACACCCGATCATCACGTGGTGCTTCAAAATGACGAACTTTAGCAATGGCGCACAGTTAGGGGGAACACTTTCTTGAAATTATTATAAGGGATCATCTTATTTACTACCGTCATTCTAAGTAAACAAGATGCATAAACATAATAAACATCACACGGAATTATATAGTAGTGACATGATATGGCCAATATCATATAGCTCCTTTGATCTCCATCTTAGGGGCTCCATGATCATCTTCGTCACCGGCATGGCACCATGATCTCCATCATCATGATCTCCATCATCGTGTCTCCATGAAGTTGCTCGCCAACTATTACTTCTACTACTATGGCTAACGGTTTAGCAATAAAGTAAAGTAATTACATGGCGTTAAATCATTGACACGCAGGTCATACAATAATTAAGACAACTCCTATGGCTCCTGCCGGTTGTCATACTCATCGCCATGCAAGTCGTGATTCCTATTACAAGAACATTATCTCATACATCACAATATATTATTCATCATTCATCACAACTTTTGGCCATATCACATCACATTGTAATTGTTGCAAAAACAAGTTAGACGTGCTCTAATTGTTGTTGCATCTTTTACATGGCTGCAATAGGGTTCTAGCAAGAACGTTTTCTTACCTACGAATAACCACAACATGATTTGTCAACTTCTATTTACCCTTCATAAGGACCCTTTTCATCGAATCCGCTCCAACTAAGGTGGGAGAGACAGACACCCGCTAGCCACCTTATGCAACTAGTGCATGTCAGTCGGTGGAACCTGTCTCACATAAGCGTACGTGTAAGGTCGGTCCAGGCCGCTTCATCCCACAATACCGCTGAAGCAAAATAAGACTAGTAGTGGAAATAAAGTTGACAACATCTACGCCCACAACAATTTTGTGTTCTACTCGTGCAATAGAGAACTACGCATAGACCTAGCTCTAATACCACTGTTGGGGAACGTTGCAGAAAATAAAAAAATTCCTACGGTTTCACCAAGATCCATCTATGAGTTCATCTAGCAACGAGTGATAGTAGTGCATCTACATACCTTTGTAGATCGCGAGCGGAAGCGTTCAAGAGAACGGGGTTGAGGGAGTCGTACTCATTGTGATCCAAATCACCGATGACCAAGTGTCGAACAGACAGCACCTCCGCGTTCAACACACGTACAGAGCGGATGACGTCTCCTCCTTCTTGATCCAGCAAGGGGGAAGGAGAGGTTGATGAAGATCCAGCAGCACGACAGCGTGGTGGTGGATGGAGCAGGGTTCCGGCAGAGCTTCGCCGAGCTTCTGCGAGAGGGAGAGGTGTAGCAGGGGAGAGGGAGGCGCCAAGACTTTAGGGTCCGGTTGCCCTCCCCCCCTTTATATAGGCCCCCTTGGGAGGGAGCTGGCCCTAGGAGATGGCATCTCCAAGGGGGGGCAGCGGCCAAGGGGGTGGAGTGCCCCCCAAGGCAAGTGGAGGCGCCCCCCACCCTACGGTTTCCAACCCTAGGCGCAGGGGGGGGCAAGGGGGGGCGCACCAGCCCACTAGGGGCTAGTCCCCTCCCCACCTTAGCCCACGGGGCCCTCCGGGATAGGTGGCCCCACCCGATCCCCGGGACCCTTCCGGTGGTCCCGGTACAAAACCGGTGACCCCGGAAACTCTCCCGATGGCCGAAACTGCACTTCCTATATATAATTCTTTACCTCCGGACTATTCCGCAACTCCTCGAGACGTCCGGGATCTCATCCGAGACTCTGAACAACTTTCGGTTTGCTGCATACTCATATTCATACAACCCTAGCGTCACCGAACCTTAAGAGTGTAGACCCTACGGGTTCGGGAGACATGTAGACATGACCGAGACGGCTCTCTGGTCAATAACCAACAGCGGGATCTGGATACCCATGTTGGCTCCCACATACTCCTCAATGATCTCATCGGATGAACTTTGTCAATTCCCTTTGTCAATCGGTACGTTACTTGCCTGAGATTCGATCATCGGTATCCCAATACCTCGTTCAATCTCGTTACCGGCAAGTCACTTTACTCGTACCATAATGCATGATCCCGTGACCAGACACTTGTTCATTTTGAGCTCATTATGATGATGCATTACCGAGTGGGCCCAGAGATACCTCTCTGTCATACGGAGTGACAAATCCCAGTCTCGATCCGTGTCAACCCAACAGACACTTTCGAAGATACCTGTAGTGCACTTTTATAGTCACCCAGTTACGTTGTGACGTTTGGTACACCCAAAGCACTCCTACGGTATCCAGGAGTTAAACGATTTCATGGTCTAAGGAAAAGATACTTGACATTGGAAAAGCTCTAGCAAAACGAACTACACGATCTTGTGCTATGCTTAGGATTGGGTCTTGTCCATCACATCATTCTCCTAATGATGTGATCCCATTATCAATAACATCAAATGTCCATAGTCAGGAAACCATGACTATCTGTTGATCAATGAGCTAGTCAACTAGAGGCTTACTAGGGACATATTGTGGTCTATGTATTCACATGTGTATTACAATTTCCGGATAATACAATTATAGCATGAATAAAAGACAATTATCATGAACAAGGAAATATAATAAGAATCCTTTTATTATTGCCTCTAGGGCATATTTCCAACAATGTCATCCACATATAATATTACAAATGCTACAGAGCTCCCTCTCACTTTCTTGTAAATACATGCTTCTCCAAAGGTCTGTATAAAACCATATGCTTTGATCACACTATCAAAGCGTTTATTCCAACTCCGAGAGGCTTGCACCAGTCCGTAAATGGATCGCTGGATCTTGCACACTTTGTTAGCACCCTTTGGATCGATAAAACCTTCTGGTTGCATCATATACAACTCTTCTTCCAGAAATCAATTCAGCAATGCAGTTTTGACATCCATTTGCCAAATTTCATAAACATAAAATGCGGCAATTGCTAACATTATTCGGACAGACTTAAGCATCACTACGGGTGAGAATGTCTCATCTTAGTCAACCCCTTGAACTTGTCGAAAAGCTTTTGCAACAAGTCGAGCTATGTAGACAGTAACATTACCATCAGCGTCAGTATTCTTCTTGAAGATCCATTTATTCTAGATGGCTTGCTGATCATCGGGCAAGTCAACCAAAGTCCATACTTTATTCTCATACATGGATCCCATCTCAGATTTCATGGGCTCAAGCCATTTTGCGGAATCTGGGCTCATCATGGCTTCCTCAAAGTTCGTAGGTTCACCATGGTCAAGTAACATGACCTCCAGAATAGGATTACCATACCACTCTGGTGCGGATCTTACTCTGTTTGACCTACGTGGTTCGTTAGTAACTTGATCTGAAGTTTCATGATCAACATCATTAGCTTCCTAACTAATTGGTGTAGTAGTCACAGGAACCGGTTTCTATGATGAACTATTTTCCAATAAAGGAGCAGGTACAGTTACCTCATTAAGTTCTACTTTCCTCCCAGTCACTTCTTTTGAGAGAAACTCCTTCTCTAGAAAGGATCCATTCTTGGCAACAAATATCTTGCCTTCGGATCTGTGATAGAAGGTGTACCCAACAGTTTCCATTGGGTATCCTATGAAGACACATTTCTCCGATTTGGGTTCGAGCTTATCAGGTTGAAGCTTTTTCACATAAGCATCGCAACCCCAAACTTTAAGAAATGAAAACTATGGTTTCTTGCAAAACCACAGTTCATAAGGCGTCGTCTCAACGGATTTTGATGGTGCCCTATTTAACATGAATGCAGCCGTCTCTAAAGCATAACCCCAAAATGATAGCGGTAAATTAGTAATAGACATCATTGATCGCACCATATATAGTAAAGTACGATTACGACGTTCGGACACACCATTACGCTGTGGTGTTCCGGGTGGCGTGAGTTGCGAAACTATTCCGCATTGTTTTAAATGTCGACCAAACTCGTAACTCAAATATTCTCCTCCATGATCAGATCGTAGAAACTTTATTGTCTTGTTACGATGATTTTCAACTTCATTCTAAAATTCTTTGAACTTTTCAAATGTTTCAGACTTATGTTTCATTAAGTAGATATACCCATATCTTCTCAAATCATCTATGAAGGTGGGAACATAACCATACCGGCCGCGAGCCTCAACATTCATTGGGCCACATACATCAGTATGTATGATCTCCACTAAATCAATTGCTCGCTCCATAGTACTCGAGAACGGCGTTTTAGTCATCTTGCCCATGAGGCATGGTTCGCAAGTACCAAGTGATTCATAATCAACTGATTCCAAAAGTCCTTAAGTATGGAGTTTCTTCATGCGATTTACACCAATATGACCCGAACGGCAGTGCCACAAATAAGTTGCACTATCATTATCAACTCTGCATCTTTTGGCTTCAATATTATGTATATGTGTATCACTGCTATCGATATTCATAAAAAATAAACCACTCTTGCATGACCATAAAATATTACTCATATAAATAGAACAACCATTATTTTCAGATTTAAAAGAATAACCGTCTTGCATCAAACAAGATCCAGATATAATGTTCATGCTCAACGCTGGCAAGAAATAACAATTATTTACGTCTAAAACTAATCCCGAAGGTAGATGTAGAGGTAGTGTGCCGACGGCGATCACATCGACTTTGGAACCATTTCCCACGCGCATCGTCACCTCGTCCTTAGCCAGTGTCCGCTTAATTCGTAGTACCTGTTTCGAGTTGCAAATATTAGCAACAGAACTAGTATCAAATACCCAGGTACTACTTCGAGCTCTGGTAAGGTACACATCAATAACATGTATATCACATATACCTTTGTTCACCTTTCCATCCTTCTTGTCCGCCAAATACTTGGGGCAATTCCGCTTCTAGTGACCAGTCTGCTTGCAGTAGAAGCACTCAGTCTCAGGCTTAGGTCCAGACTTGGGTTTCTTCTCTTAAGCAGCAACTTGTTTGTCGTTCTTCTTGAAGTTCCCCTTCTTCTTCCCTTTGCCCTTTTTCTTGAAACTGGTGGTCTTATTGACCATCAACACTTGATGCTCGTCCTTGATTTCTACCTCCGCAGCCTTTAGCATTGCGAAGAGCTCGGGAATTGTCTTGTTCGTCCCTTGCATATTATAGTTCATCACGAAGCTCTTGTAGCTTGGTGGCAGTGATTGAAAAATTCTGTCAATGACACTATCATCTGGAAGATTAACTCCCAGTTGAATCAAGTGATTGCAATACCCAGACATTTTGAGTATATGTTCACTGACAGAACCATTCTCCTCCATCTTGCAGCTATAGAACTTATTGGAGACTGCATATCTCTCAATCCGGGCATTTGCTTGAAATATTAACTTCAACTCCTGGAACATCTCATATGCTCCATGACATTCAAAACGTCGTAGAAGTCTCGATTCTAAGCCGTAAAGCATGGCACACTGAACTATCGAGTAGTCATCAACTTTGCTCTGCCAGACGTTCTTAACGTCGTCAGGTGCATCTGCAGCAGGACTGGCACCCATCAGTGCTTCCAGGATGTAATTCTTCTGTGCAGCAATGAGGATAATCCTCAAGTTACGGACCCAGTCCGTGTAATTTCTACCATCATCTTTCAACTTTGCTTTCTCAAGGAATGCATTAATATTTAACGGAACAACAACACGGGCCATCTATCTACAACAAACATAGAGAAGCAAAATACTATCAGGTACTAAGTTGATGATAAATTTAAGTTCAATTAATCATATTACTTAAGAACTCCCACTTAGATAGACATCCCTCTAATCATCTAAGTGATCACGTGATCCAAATCAACTAAACCATAACCGATCATCACGTGAAATGGAGTAGTTGTTAATGATGAACATCACTATGTTGATCATATCTACTATATGATTCATGCTCGACCTTTCAGTCTCAGTGTTCCGAGGCCATATCTGCATATGCTAGGATCGTCAAGTTTAACCTGAGTATTTTGCGTGTGCAAAACTGGCTTGCACCCGTTGTAGATGGACGTAGAGCTTATCACACCCGATCATCAAGTGGTGTCTGGGTACGACGAACTTTGGCAACGGTGCATACTCAGGGAGAACACTTTTATCTTGAAATTTAGTGAGATATCATCTTATAATGCTACCGTCAATCAAAGCAAGATAAGATGCATAAAGATAAACATCACATGCAATCAATGTAAGTGATATGATATGGCCATCATCATCTTGTGCTTGTGATCTCCATCTCCGAAGCACCGTTATGATCACCATCGTCACTGGCATGACACCTTGGTATCCATCGTAGCATCATTGTCATCTCGCCAACTATTGCTTCTACGACTATCCCTACCGCTTAGTGTTAAAGTTAAGCAATTACAGGGCGATTGCATTGCACGCAATAAAGCGACAACCATATGGCTCCTGCTAGTTGCCGATAACTCAGTTACAAAACATGATCATTGATGTCTACTACCCAACCTTCTTCTTGTAGACGTTGTTGGGCCTGCAAGTGCACAGGTTTGTAGGACAGTAGCACATTTCCTTCAAGTGGATGCCCTAAGGTTTATCAATTCGTGGGTGGTGTAGGATGAAGATGGTCTCCCTCAAACAAACCTTCAACCAAATAACAAAGAGTCTCTTGTGTCCCCAACACATCCAATACAATGGTAAATTATATAGGTGCACTAGTTCGGCGAAGAGATGGTGATACAAGTGCAATATGGATGATAGATATGGGTTTTTGTAATCTGAAAATATAAAAACAGCAAGGTAACTAATGATAAAAGTGAGCATAAACGGTATTGCAATGATACGAAACAAGGCATAGGGTTCATACTTTCACTAGTGCAAGTTCTCTCAACAATAATAACATAGATAGATAATATAACAATCCCTCAACATGCAACAAAGAGTCACTCCAAAGCCACGAATAGTGGAGAACAAGCGAAGAGATGATGGTAGGGTACAAAACCACCTCAAAGTTATTCTTTCGGATCAATCTATCCAAGAGTTCGTACTAGAATAACACCTTAAGACACAAATCAACCAAAACCCTAATGTCACCTAGATACTTGCTACGTCTTGAGCTTGCGTTGGTTTTCCTTCAAGAGGAAAGGGTGATGCAGCAAAGTAGCGTAAGTATTTCCCTCAGTTTTTGAGAACCAAGTTATCAATCCAGTAGGAGGCTCCTCAGAAGTCCCACGCACCTACAAAAACAAACAAAGAACTCGCAACCAACGCAATAAAGCGGTTGTCAATCCCTTCACGTACAGTTGCAAAAGTGAGATCTAATAAAGATAGTATGATAAGATAAATATATTTTTGGTATTTTATAATATAGATGCAAAAGGTAAAGATGCAAATAAAAGTAGATTGGAAGCAAATATGATAAGAGATAGACCCGGGGGCCATAGGTTTCACTAGTGGCTTCTCTCAAGATAGCATAAGTATTACGGTGGGTGAACAAATTACTGTCGAGCAATTGATAGAAAAGCGAATAATTATGAGATTATCTAGGCATGATCATGTATATAGGCATCACGTCCGCAACAAGTAGACCGACTACTACCTGCATCTACTACTATTACTCCACACATCGACCGACTCCTGCCTGCATCTAGAGTATTAAGTTCATAAGGATAGAGTAACGCCTTAATCAAGATGATCATGATGTAGAGGAAGAAGTACGTCGGTGGACGCCCGAGGGGGCCATGAGACAGGGGGCGCGCCCTATAGGGGGGGGGTGCCCTCCTATCTCATGGAGGCCTCGGCTGCTTCTTGACTTGCACTCCAAGTCCTCTGGATCACGTTCGTTCCAAAAATCACGCTCCCGAAGGTTTCATTCCATTTGGACTCCATTTGATATTCCTTTTCTTAGAAATACTGAAATAGGCATAAAAACAGCAATACGGGCTGGGCCTCCGGTTAGTAGGTTAGTCCCAAAAATGATATAAATGTAATATAATAGCATGGAACAATCCAAAAGGGGTAATATAATAGCATGGAACAATCAAAAATTATAGATACGTTGGAGACGTATCAAGTATCCCCAAGCTTAATTCCTGCTCATCCTCGAGTAGGTAAATGATAAAAAGAGAATTTTTGATGGGGAATGCTACCTAGCATAATTCTCAATGTAATTTTCTTTATTGTGGCATGAATGTTCAGATTCAAATGATTCAAAATAAAAGTTCATATTGATAAAAGAAATAGTAACACTTCAAGCATACTAATTAAAGTAATCATGTCTTCTCAAAATAACATGGCAAAACAAAGTTCATCCCTACAAAGTCATATAGTTAGGCTATGCTTCATTTTCATCACACAAATATGTTCCCAACTTCTATACCCCCGATGACAAGCCAAGCAATTGTTTCATACTTCAACCTTCACGCAATACATGAGCGTGAGCCATGGATATAGCACTATGGGTGGAATAGAATATGATGATGGGGATTGTGTGGAGAAGACAAAAAAGGAGAAAGTCTCACATTGACGAGGATAATCAATGGGCTATGGAGATGCCCATCAATTGATGTCAACATGAGGAGTAGAGATTGCCATGCAACAGATGCACTAGAGCTATAAATGAATGCTCAACAAAAGAAAACTAGTGGGTGTGCATCCAACTTGCTTGCTCACGAAGACCTAGGGCATTTGAGGAAGCCCATCGTAGGAATATACAAGCCAAGTTCTATAATGAAAAATTCCCACTCGTATGAAAAAGACAACTTATGAGACTCGCTATATGAAAAACAAGGTGCTACTTTGAAGCACAATATATGAGACTCACTACATGAAGTACAAGGTGCTACTTTGAAGCACCGGTTTGGAAAAAGAGATAGTAGCATTGCCCTTTTTTTCCCTTTTTTATTTTTCTTTTTTTTCTTTTGGGCCTTTCTTTTTTTCTTTTGGCATTTCTCTTTTTTATTTTCTTTTTGGGCAATGCTCTAATAATGATGATCATCACACTTTCATTGATTACAACATATGAATTACAACTCGAAACAAGAACAAGATATGACTCTACAGGAATGCCTCCGGTGGTGTACCGGGATGGTGCAATGAATCAAGAGTGACATGTATGAAAAATAATGCATGGTGGCTTTGCCAAAAATACGATGTCAACTACATGATCATGCAATGGCAATATGACAAAAGTAATGTAAGTCATGATGACGATAAACGGAACGGTGGAAAGTTGCATGGCAATATATCTCGGAATGGCTATGGAAATGCCATAATAGGTAGGTATGGTGGCTGTTTTGAGGAACATATAAGGGGGTTTATGTGTGATAGAGCGTATCGTATCACGGGGTTTGGATGCACCGGGGAAGTTTGCACCAACTCTCAAGGTGAGAAAGGGCAATGCACGGTACCGAAGAGGCTAGCAATGGCGGAAAGGTAAAAGTGCGTATAATCCATGGACTCAACATTAGTCAAAATAACTCATATACTTATGGAAAAAAATTACAAGTCATCCAAAATCAAGTACTACGCGCATGTTCCTAGGGGGATAGATTGGTAGGGAAATACCATTGCTCATCCCCGACCGCCACTCATAAGGATGCACAAGCCAGGTACACTTCATGTTTCAAATTTCTTACACAACTTTAACCATATGTGCATGCTACCGGGACTTGCTAACTTCAATACAAGCATTCTTTAAATTCATAATCACCCAACTAGCATGACTTTAATGTCACTACCTCCATATCTCAAAACAATTATCAAGTATCAAATTGATCATAGCATCCAATTCACTTCCTATGATAGTTTTTATTATACCCAACTTGGATGCCTACCATTCTAGGACCAAATTTAAAACCATAGCAAATACCATGCTGTTCTAAAAGACTCTCAAAAATATATAAGTGAAGCATGAGAGACTAGCAATTTCTTCTAAGTCACCACCGTGCTCTAAAAAATATAAGTTAAGCACTAGAGCAAAAACTATCAAGCTCAAAAGATATAAGTGAAGCACATAGAGTATTCTAGAAAATTCTAATCAAATAGGCTTCTACCAAAAGGTTTGTACAGAAAGTATGATTGTGGTAAACTAAAAAGAAAATACTAATATAATACATGATGCTCCAAGCAAAACACATATCAAGTGGTGAATAAAAATATAGCTCCAAGTAAAGTTACTAATGAACGAAGACGAAAGAGGGGATGCCTTCCCGGGGCATACCCAAGCTTAGGATTTTGGATATTTTTGAATATCTTGGGGTGCCTTGGGCATCCCCAAGCTTAGGCTCTTGCCACCCTTTATTCCATAGTCCATAAAAGCTTTACCAAAACTTGAAAACTTCACAACAAAAAACTCAACAGGAAATCTTATAAGCTCCGTTAGTGAAAGAAAACAAAACCACCACATAAGTTACTGTAATGAACTCTTATTTATTTGTTTTGGTGTTAAACCTACTGTAATCCAACTTCTCTATGGTTTATACACTAATTTACTAGCCATATATGCATCAGAATAGGCAAACAACATACGAAAAACAGAATCTGTCAAAAACAGAACAGTCTGTAGCAATCTGTAACTAACGCAAACTTCTGGAACTTTAAAAATCCTACAAAAATAGGAAGTCCTGGACAATTTGTTTGTTGATCAGTATAAAAAAGAATCAACAAAAAATCACGTTTGTGTGATTTAACAAAGTTATTTTCGTGTGCACAAAGTTTCTGTTTTTCAGCAGAATCAAATCAACTATCATCATAGGTTATCCTATAGGTTCTACTTGGCACAAACACTAATTAAAAGATAAAAACACATCTAAACAGAAAGTAGATGCAAGATTTATTACTAAACAGGAGAAAAAACAAAAAACACGAATAAAATTGGGTTGCCTCCCAACCAGCGCTATCGTTTAACGCCCCTAGCTAGGCATAAAAGCGAAGAAATATCTAACGAGTGCCATCCTTGGCACTAGGAGAGGAAAAAGAGGATCTCATTTCTATGGAAATCATTCTTATATTTAGGGTAAGTACATTGCCATTAATGAATGAAGTAAGATAAGCACGTTACAAAAGTTTAGCTCTAAACTAGACTTCATCTCTTTGATAATTTCATTTTAATAAAAGCACAAGAGAGTAGTTGATTCAACCATATCATTCATTGGGTGCCCAAATATGGTTTTCATTTTCTCATAAGTATCTATAGCATCCCCTTCAAGAAAACCTTCTCCAAAAATAGAATCTAACACTTTCTTAAAAGAAGCGGGCAAGCCAACATAGAAACTTTTTAAGTAAACTTAAATTTCATATTGTGGCACATAGCTAGCCCGAATCCTTAATGACCTATCCCAAGCATCTTTTAAAGACTCATCAAGTAAATAGCGAAAAATTCCAGAGTCATCCTCATCAAAATTATTCAAGCTCTCATTGGTGACCCCGGTGGGTCTTTCTATAGCATCATTTTTTGTGAGCTTAGAGAGGATAGAAGGGTTATCCAAGGAACCAGAACCTAGGAAAGAGCCCTTAGTTCTTTTTTATTCGGCCATGGCAACAGGAAGGCAAGCGGAAAACAGGAGGAGGTTGGGAAAGAGAGGGCGGATAAAATGGCATGGGTTTGTGATGGGTACTTGGTATGTCTTGACTTCAGCGAAGACCTCCCCGGCAACGGCGCCAGAAATCCTTCTTGCTACATCTTGAGCTTGCATTGGTTTTCCTTGAACAGGAACGGGTGATGCAGCAAAGTAGCGTCAGTATTTCCCTCAGTTTTTTAGAACCAAGGTATCAATCCAGCAGGAGGCTCCTCAAAAGTCCCACGCACCTACAGAAACAAACAAAGAACTCACAACAAACGCAATAAAGGGGTTGTCAATCCCTTCATGGCCACTTGCAAAAGTGAGATCTAATAAAGATAGTATGATAAGATAAATATATTTTTGGTATTTTAAAATTAGATGCAAAAAAGCAAAGATGCAAATAAAAGTAGATTGGAAGCAAATATGATAAGAGATAGACCCGGGGGCCATAGGTTTCACTAGTGGCTTCTCTCAAGATAGCATAAGTATTACGGTGGGTGAACAAATTACTGTCGAGCAATTGATAGAAAAGCGAATAATTATGAGATTATCTAGGCATGATCATGTATATAGGCATCACGTTCGCAACAAGTAGACCGAGTCCTGCCTGCATCTACTACCATTACTCCACACATTGACCGACTCCTGCCTGCATCTAGAGTATTAAGTTCATAAGAACAAAGTAACGCCTTAAGCAAGATGACATGATGTAGAGGCATAAACTCAAGCAATATGATATAAACCCCATCTTGTTATCCTCGATGGCAACAATACAATACGTGCCTTGCAACCCTTTCTATCACTGGGTAAGGACACCGCAAGATTGAACCCAAAGCTAAACACTTCTCCCATGGCAAGAAAGATCAATCTAGTAGGCCAAACCAAACTGATAATTCGAAGAGACTTGCAAAGATAACTCAATCATAAATAAAAGAATTCAGAGAAGATTCAAATATTATTCATAGATAAACTTGATCATAAACCCACAATTCATCGGATCTCGACAAACACACCGCAAAAAGAGTTTACGTCGAATAGATTTCCACAAGAGAGGGGGAGAACATTGTATTGAGATCCAAAAAGAGAGAAGAAGCCATCTAGCTAATAACTATGGACCCGTAGGTCTGTGGTAAACTACTCAAAAACTCATCAGAGGGGCTATGGTGTTGATGTAGAAGCCCTCCGTGGTCGATTCCCCCTCCGGTAGAGTGCCGGCGAAGGCTCCAAGATGAGATCTCGCGGATACAGAAGGTTACGGTGGTGGAAATTGTGTTTCGTTTGCTCCCTGGTTGTTTTCGGGGTACGTAGGCTTATATAGGAGGAAGAAGTACGTCGGTGGACGCCCGAGGGGCCCATGAGACAGGGGGCGCGCCCTATAGGGGGGGCGCCCTCCTATCTCGTGGAGGCCTCGGCTGCTTCTTGACTTGCACTCCAAGTCCTCTGGATCACGTTCGTTCCAAAAATCACGCTCCCGAAGGTTTCATTCCGTTTGGACTCTGTTTGATATTCCTTTTCTTCGAAATACTGAAATAGGTAAAAAACAGCAATATGGGCTGGGCCTCTGGTTAGAAGGTTAGTCCCAAAAATGATATAAATGTGTAAAATAAAGCCCATAAACATCCAAAGGGGGTAATATAATCGCATGGAACAATCAAAAATTATAGATACGTTGGAGACGTATCAATACTCCATTGTCACCTCAAGTATCCGTGGGCATGATTATATGATATGCATCCCACAATCTCAGATTCATCTATTCAACCAACACAAAAGTACTTCAAAGAGTGCCCCAAAGTTTCTACCGGAGAGTCAAGACGAAAACGTGTGCCAACCCCTATGCATAGGTTCATGGGCGGAACCCGCAAGTTGATCACCAAAACATACATCAAGTGCCACGTGATATCCCATTGTCACCACAGATAAGCATGGCAAGACATACATCAAGTGTTCTCAAATCCGTAAAGACTCAATCTGATAAGGTAACTTCAAGAGGAAACTCAATTCATCACAAGAGAGTAGAGGGGGGAGAAACATCATAAGATCCAACTATAATAGCAAAGCTCGCGATACATCAAGATCGTGCCATAGAGAGAACACGAGAGAGAGAGAGATCAAACACATAGCTACTGGTACAACCCTCAGCCCCAAGGGTGAACTACTCCCTCCTCGTCATGGATAGCACCAGGATGATGAAGATGGCCACCGGTGAGGGATCACTCCTCCGGCAGGGTGCCGGAACGGGCTCCCGAGTGGTTTTTGGTGGCTACAGAGGCTTGCGGTGGCGGAACTCCCGATCTATCTTCGTCTTCGATGTTTTCAAGGTACGTGGACTTATATAGGCGAAAGAAGTCGGTCGGGGGAGCCTCGAGGGGCCCAGGAGACAGGGGGCGCGCCCTCCTGTCTCCTGGCTTCCTCGAACCTTCCCTGGCTTGAACTCTAAGTCTCCC
Organism: Triticum aestivum; assembly: GCF_018294505.1. NCBI lineage: Eukaryota > Viridiplantae > Streptophyta > Magnoliopsida > Poales > Poaceae > Triticum > Triticum aestivum. Next base: position 78,069,921 of record NC_057795.1, on the reverse strand, counting down.
GGATCATATCCTTTCCAAAAATCACACTTCCGAAGGTTTCATTCCGTTTGGACTCCGTTTGATATTCCTTTTCTTCGAAATACTAAAACAGGCAATAAAACAGCAATATGGGCTGGGACTCCGGTTAGTAGGTTAGCCCCAAAAGTAATATAAAAGTGTATAATAAAGCCCATAAACATCCAAAATTGATAGTAAAATAGCATGAATGCTTCATAAATTATAGATACATTGGAGACGTATCAGCATCCCCGAGCTTAATTCCTGCTTGTCCTCGAGTAGGTAAATGATAAAGAAAGAAATTATGAAGTGTGAATGCTAGTAGGTGCACAAGTTTGATCAATGATAATTTCAATCACCTATTCTAGCATGATTGTATGTCATAACAGTAGTTCATCTCATAAAAATTCTTACAAATAAGTAACAAACAATTCATGTTGAAGCATAGACCATAAACTTTCTTGAAAACTAGCAAACTATGTTCTCAGTCATCAAACAATTACAATTCATCTTATTTTCAGGAAGGGTCCATGTCAGAGTTTTGATTTAGCAAACTCCACATACTCAACTATCATATAGTCTTCTACAATTGCTAACACTCGCGCAATACTAATGGTTATGGAGTTTCAATCGGACACTGAGAAAGATAGGGGCTTATAGTGTTGCCTCCCAACGTATTCACCTTTGGGTGATGTCAACAATAATAGTTCATGCTAACTTACATCCAATTGGATATATATATATCAGGATCTTTCCAACACGAGGTGCTTGCCAAAGGATAAAATGAAAAAGGGAAAGGTGAAGATCACCTTAACTCTTGCATAAAAGTAAAAGATAGGCCCTTCGTAGAGGGAAGCAGGGATTTGCAGAGGTGTCAGAGCTCAATTTTGAAATAGTGATAAATAATTTTGAGAGGTATGATCTCATTGTCAACATAACAACCAAGAGTTCCCAATATCTTCCATACTAAATACATTATAGGCGGTTCCCAAACAGAATGGTAAAAGCTTTTACTCCCCTTCCACCAACATTCATCAATCCATGGCTTGCCCAAAATAACGGGTGCCTCCAACTAACATCAAACCTGGGGGAGTTTTGTTTGCAATTATTTTTGATCTGATTTTGATCTTTTGATCATGGGACTGGGCATCCCGGTTACGAGCCATTTTTCTCGTGAGTGATGAGCGGAGTCCACTCATCTTGAGAATAACCCACATAGCATGGAAGATACTGACAGCCCCTAGTCGCTACATGAGCGATTCGTCCATACAAAACAGATTATTATTTGAAGATTTAGAGTTTGGCACATGCAAATCTATTTGGAACTGCTGGTAAATACTGCATATTGGTAGGTATGGTGGACATTCATGGCAAAAACTGTGTTTAAGGATATTTGGAAGCACAAGTAGTATCTCTACTTGGTGCAAGGAATTTTTGCTAGCATGTGGGGGAAAGGCAAGCTCAACATGTTTGAATGATCCATGACAATATACTTTAACTGAGATGTGAGAAAACATGACCCATTATGTTGTCTTCCTTGTCCAACATCAACTCTCTAGGATGTCATACTTAATGATGCTCACAATTATAAAGATGTCTAGGATAGTATATTTATATGTGAAATCTCTCTTCCTTCAATATTCTTTCATGAATTGTTCAAATGACCAATACAATGCTTGCTAACCTTCAATAAATTTAAAACCTCTACTTATTAGATGTAAAGTCATTACTCCCCATGGGATAAGAAAATGAAACATATATAATTTCAGATTTATGACATTCAACTCATTCAACCACTTACTGATACGATATAAGTGAAGCACATGAGTAAATGACAAACTACTCCAACAAGATATAAGTGAAGATCAATGAGTAGCTAAATAATTATGTAACTATGTGAAGACTCTCTCTCATTTAAGAATTTCAGATCTTGGTATTGTATTCAAACAGCAAGCAAAACAAAGTAAAATGACATTGCAAGGATAGCATGACTCATGTGAAGAAGCAAAAACTTAGGCTCAACCGATACTAACCGATAGTTGTTGAAGAAGAAAGGTGGGATGCCTACCGGGGCATCCCCAAGCTTAGATGCTTGATACTTCTTTAAATATTATCTTGGCGTGAGTTGGGAATCCCCAAGTTTGAGCTTTTGTGTCTCCTTAATTCCTCTCATATCGTGGTTTCTCTATTTCTCAAAAGCTTCATCCACAACAAACTCAACAAGAACTCGTGAGATAGGTTAGTATAAACCAATGCAAAACCTTATCATTTTCTACTGTAACAAATCACTAAAATTATTATTGAACATTGCATACTAAATGCCTTGGATATTTAATAATCCCATCCTTAAATAGAATCATTAAACAAGCAAACATATACAAACAATGCAAACATAACAGCAATCTGTCAAAATAGTATAGTTTGTAAAGAATGCAAGAGTATCAATACTTCCCTAACTCCAACAATTATGAGATAAAATTCCCACTGTATTAAATTTATCATAGCTCAATATTCAAAAAAATTAAACATTATACCGTTCTCTGACTTTTCTAGGGAATTTTTGCACCAGCGGTAAACTTTCTGTTTTCAAACAACAACATGTATAGTAGCAAAATAAGCATGGTAAAGGCTATCCTTGACATTTTTATTGAAACTAAAGATGCAAAACATTATTCTAAATAACAGAAATCTAATACTAACAAAATAAAATGACTATCCAAGCAAAACACATATAATGCGGTGAATAAAAATATAGCTCCAAGTAAAGTTACCGATGAACGAAGACGAAAGAGGGGATGCCTTTCGGGGCATCCCCAAGCTTAGGCTCTTGGTTGTCCTTGAATATTACCTTGGGGTGCCTTGTAATCCCAAAACTTTGGCTCTTGCCACTCCTTATTTCATAGTCCATCGAATCTTTACCCAAAACTTGAAACCTACACAACACAAAACTCAACAGAAAACTCGTAAGCTCCGTTAGTATAAGAAAATAAAACAAACACTTAGGTACAATAATGAACTCATTCTAAATTCATATGGGTGTAATATCTACTGTATTCCAACTTATCTACGGTTCATACCCTCCGATACTACTCATAGATTCATCAAAATAAGCAAACAACACATAGAAAACAGAATCTGTCAAAAACAGAACAGTCTATAATAATCTGTATCAAACGTATACTTCTGGAACTCCAACAATTCTACCAAATTAGGAAGTCATAAGAAATTTGTATAAAAATCCATATCAAGAAGAATCAGATCAGAAGCACGTTTATGTGAATTAAAAAAAACTAATTTACTGGGTGCAAAAGTTTCTGATTCTCAGCAGGATCAACACAACTATCACCGTAAGCTATCCCAAAGGTCTTACTTGGCACTTTATTGAAACGAAAGCTATAAAACATGATTAATACAGTAGCATAATCATGTGATCACATAAAAACAGTAAGGATAACTATTGGGTTGTCTCCCAACAAGCTCTTTTCTTTAATGCCTTTTTAGCTAGGCATGATGATGATAATGATGCTCACATAAAAGATAAGAATTGAAACATAACGGGAGCATCATGAAGCATATGACTAGCACATTTAAGTCTAACCCACTACCTATGCATAGGGATTTTGTGAGCAAACAACTTATGGGAACAATAATCAAATAGTATAGGAAGGTAAAACAAGCATAGCTTCGAGATTTTAAGCACATAGAGAGGAAACTTGACATTATTGCAATTCCTACAAGCATATGTTCCTCCCTCATAATAATTTTCAGTAGCATCATACATGAATTCAACAATATAACCAGCACATAAAGCATTCTTTTCATGATCTACAAGAATAGAAAAATTTACTCCACATAAGCAAAATTCTTCTAATGAATAGTAGTGGGAGCAAACTCAACAAAATAATTATCATGTGAGGCATAATCCAATTGAAAACTAAAATCATGATGACAAGTTTCATGGTTATCATTATTCCTAATAGCATACAAGTCATTACCATAAGCATCATAGATAGCAACTTTGTTCTCATAATCAATTGGAACCTCTTCCGAAATAGTGGATTCATCACTAAATAAAGTCATGACCTCTCCAAATCCACTTTCATATTCATTACAATAAGATTAAACATCCTCCAAAATAGTGGGATCACTACTTCCTAAAGTTAACACTCTTCCAAACCCACTTTCATCAATATAATCATAAATAGGAGGCATGCTTTCATCATAAAAAATATTCTCATCAAAACTTGGGAGACTAAAAATATCATCTTCATCGAACATAGCTTCCCCAAGCTTGTGGCTTTGCATATCATTAGTATCATGGATATTCAAGGAATTCGTACTAACAACATTGCATCATACAAAGATCTATTACCAAACATTTTAATGCAATCTTCTTCTAGCAATTGAGCACAATTTTCCTTTCCATCATTCTCACGAAAAATATTAAAAAGACGAAGTGTTTGAGACAAACTCAAATCCTTTTTTTTGTAGTTTTTATTTTATAAACTAAATTAGTGATAAAACAAGAAACAAAAAGTTTTGATTGCAAGATCTAAAGATATACCTTCAAGCACTCACCTCCCCTGCAACGGCGCCAGAAAAGAGCTTAGTTGAAGGGGTGGGAGTGCCGCTTACCTAGCCTCCCCGGCAACGATGCCAGAAAAGAGCTTGATGTCTACTACGCAACCTTCTTCTTGTAGACATTGTTGGGCCTGCAAGTGCACAGGTTTGTAGGACAGTAGCAAAATTCCCTCAAGTGGATGACCTAAGGTTTATCAATCTGTGGGAGGCATAGGATGAAGATGGTCTCTCTCAAAAAACCCTGCAACCAAATAACAAAGAGTCTCCTGTGTCCCCAACACACCCAATACAATGGTAAATTGTATAGGTGCACTAGTTCGGCGAAGAGATGGTGATACAAGTGCAATATGGATGATAGATATGGGTTTTTGTAATCTGAAAATATAAAAACAGCAAGGTAACTAATGATAAAAGTGAGCGCAAACGGTATTGAAATGATAGGAAACAAGGCATAGGGTTCATACTTTCACTAGTGCAAGTTATCTCAACAATAATAACATAGATATATCATATAACAATCCCTCAACATGCAACAAAGAGTCACTCCAGAGCCACTAATAGCGGAGAACAAACGAAGAGATTATGTTAGGGTACGAAACCACCTCAAAGTTATTCTTTCGGATCAATCTATCCAAGAGTTTGTTCTAGAGTAACACCTTAAGACACAAACCAACCAAAACCCTAATGTCACCTAGATACTCCATTGTCACCTCAAGTATCCGTGGGCATGATTATACGATATGCATCACACAATCACAGATTCATCTATTCAACCAACACAAAAGAAGAGTGCCCCAAAGTTTCTACCGGAGAGTGAAGACGAAAGCGTGTGCCAACCCCTATGCATAGGTTCATGGCGGAACCCACAAGTTGATCACCAAAACATACATCAATTGGCACGTGATATCCCATTGTCACCACAGAAAAGCACGGCAAGACATACATCAAGTGTTCTCAAATCCTTAAAGACTCAATCCGATAAGATAACTTCAAGAGGAAATCTCAATTCATCACAAGAGAGTAGAGGTGGGAGAAACATCATAAGATCCAAGTATAATAGCAAAGCTCACGATACATCAAGATCGTGCCATAGAGAGAACACGAGAGAGAGAGAGATCAAACACATAGCTACTGGTACAACCCTCAGCCCCAAGGGTGAACTACTCCCTCCTCATCATGGATAGCGCCGGGATGATGAAGATGGCCACCAGTGAGGGATCACTCCTCCGGCAGGGTGCCGGAACGGGCTCCCGAGTGGTTTTTGGTGGCTACAGAGGCTTGCAGTGGCGGAACTCCCAATCTATATCCGTCTTCGATGTTTTTAGGGTACGTGGACTTATATAGGCGAAAGAAGTCGGTCGGGGGAGCCTCGAGGGGCCCAGGAGACAGGGGCGCGCCTAGGGGTGGGCGCGCCCTCCTATCTCATGGCTTCCTCGAACCTTCCCAGGCTTGAACTCCAAATCTCTCGAATCGTATCCTTTCCAAAAATCACGCTCCCGAAGGTTTCATTCCATTTGGACTCCGTTTGATATTCCTTTTCTTCAAAATACTGAAACATGCAATAAAACAGCAATATGGGCTGGGCCTCCGGTTAGTAGGTTAGTCCCAAAAGTAATATAAAAGTGTATAATAAAGCGCATAAACATCCAAAATAGATAATAAAATAGCATGAATGCTTCATATATTATAGATACGTTGGAGACGTATCAATCATCTCATACAATAAAATATAGCATCATGTCTTGACCATATCACATCACAACATGCCCTGCAAAAACAAGTTAGACGTCCTCTACTTTGTTGTTGCAATTTTTACGTGGCTGCTACGGGTTTAGCAAGAACCGTTCTTACCTACGCATCAAAACCACAATGATAGTTCATCAAGTTAATGATGTTTTAAACCTTCTCAAGGACCGGGGGTAGCCACACTCGGTTCAAATAAAGTTGGAGAAACTGACACCCGCCAGCCACCTGTGTGCAAAGCACGTCGGTAGAACTAGTCTCGCGTAAGCGTACGCGTAATGTTGGTCGAGCCGCTTCATCCAACAATACCGCCGAAACAAAGTATGACATGCTGGCAAGCAGTATGACTTGTATCGCCCACAACTCACTTGTGTTCTACTCGTGCATATAACATCAACGCATAAAACCTGGCTCGGATGCCACCGTTGGGGAACGTAGTAATTTCAAAAAAATTCCTACACACACGCAAGATCATGGTGATGCATAGCAACAAGAGGGAAGAGTATGTCCACGCACCCTCATAGAACGAAAGCGGAATCGTTAGCACAATGCGGTTGATGTAGTCGTACGTCTTCACGAGCTGACCAATCAAGTACCGAGCGCACGGCACCTCTGAGTTCAGCACACGTTCAGCTCGATGACGTCCCTCAAATTCCGATCCAACCGATCTTTGAGGGAGAGTTCCGTCAGCACGACAGCGTGGTGACGATGATGATGTTCTACCGACGAAGGGCTTCGCCTAAGCACCGCTACGATATTATCGAGGTGGATTATGGTGGAGGGGGCACCGCACACGGCTAAGAGCCTCAAGGATCAATTGTTGTGTCTCAAGGGGGTGCCTCTGTAACATCCCAAAATTCTAAATTTTGGAATGTTATAATAAATAGATAGATTTGATTGACTGTTGGATTGATTGTCTGAAAGTGAGTGAATTCGAAACTTTTGAAAGTTAAATGAGAGGGAATAAAAGGACTTTCCCAAACTTTCATATTTGCTTTCTGATCTCCATGAATTCAAATGCTTTTCAAACACAAAACCCTTGAGCGAAGATAACATGACTTCTTCCATTTAAAAATGAAAAGGGTGTTTGAAAAATAATTGAATTTCATTTGGAAATATTCCAATTCTGGAACTTTATGCGACTCAATGATTTTCACGGGAGAAGATAAAATGACTTCTTCAAATTATATGAAATATGAGTTGGGAGTTTCAAAGAATTAAATTCAAAGCTCTTTTGAATTTATTTTCAATTTGGAATGTGATACATTAGATCATCATGCATATCATATTTTCTTTGCATTTGTTGACCCTAGAAATTTCACGCAACTCAAGGACCCTCGGAGAGAGTTGGAGATTTTGAAAATTCTCGTATTTGAGTTCTCTCAAAACTATGAAAAGAGGATCATTGGATTTATTTATTTAATCTTCAAATATTGTTCCAATATCAAAAATAAGAGAGGGAATAATATGACTTTCCCAAAATTTAGGAAAAATGAAGATTTAATAAATAAATCAAATTTTGGATTTTTCTCGGAGTTTATTGCCTTAGGGAAAAATGCGTGTTTTCAAAAATTGCATTTTAGGCCCCGGGTAAAAGTTCATTTTGTTCGACTCATTTTTAGGAGTCGGGGAAAATTTACTTTATTAATTTTGGAGTTGGTTTAGTTTTTTTTGTATTTTTTTTCTACGCGCGATACCGATTTAAAAACAAAAAGAGTCGCAGCGGCTTGGGCCGAAGGCCCAAGCCGCCAAGCCACCGGCCGGCCAGGAGGCCAAGGCCATCGCTAGCGCCGCCGCGCCAGGGAGCCAGGGAGCCACCCCGGTTTCCTTTTATTTTACAAATCCTAGTAGGATTTGGACCCGTTTCGTTATTCCGTTTTTTGTTCCTAGGATTCCTAATCCTAGTATAATTCTTGTCCCCTACTCCAAGTAAACCCCCCCTCCCCAATATAAATACCCAAGCACACCCTCTAAATCATCAAACCCAAAGCCTAGAGCTCCACCACACCCCGCGCCGTGCCACCCCTCACCCGCGCGCCGCCCTAAGCCGCCGCCCGCGCCCTGCATCACCGCCGCCGCCGCCGCGCCTTGCCGCCGCCGCCGGAGCCCTTCACCGGAGACCTCGCCGGAGGTAGCCCCACGCCGCATCTCTACTTTTCATTGGTCGTTTTCTCCTAATCGTTCTGATTCTTTTCTTCTCTTCTAATTCGTTTTCTAGATCGGTTTTTCGTTTCGGTTTTCTTCTCCGAAACCCTAGATCGGATTCGTTTTCTTTTCCGATTTAGTTGCCTTTGGACCGTTTGCCGGACCGTTCATCCTAACGAACGTGATCACCGGATTCTTCTAGGTTAACGAACGTCCGTTTGTTTAACCGTTCTTCTTTTTCTTTTCGTCGGATTTATTCCGCGATCGCGATCTCAGATCCGATCTTTGTTCTAGTTTATCTTCTCGTCCGTCTATCAGAATCAGGTGATTCAAGCGCCTGGAGTTTCGTCTCGAAACCGCCGTTCCGTCTAATCAACTTAAACAAGTTTTTGCTACTGTAAAATTTTGACCTAGTTTCAACTTGCTAGAACCGAGTTGTTTTCTTCCGCCATTTGTTTTCCGTCGTTTGTTCGGTTCATTCTTTCTTTGCAACCGGAGTTCTTAAGTTGAACCTTCTGGTTCGTTCTCTCGTTCGAGTTTTACTTTTGCATTAGATGAGTACTTATTGTGTGGTTACTATTGTTTGCTTACGATAGATTGACCGGAGTGAGACGAGTAGATCTATCACGAGTTTTGAGTGCGAATCATCTTCATCAACATTGCAGGCAAGTTCACACTTTGATCATACCTTTTCTACAACCCATGTTTTATTGCATTAGATCAATCCTCTCACATTGCATGATTAGGATCTAATTAAATTGTGGGATGGGAAGTAGATGAGGTAGTACCTATTACCTGTATTACTGATGAAACCTTTGGGATTTACTTCTACGTTTGCTTATTATGCCATGCTATGCTAGTAGACGTGGATTGGGTGAGTGAATATCCATGAAAGATGTGAGATTATTATTAATGGTTTATCTAAGGTGGCAACTTAAATACACATCTGGGTGGATTGAGGCACCTGGAGTTACCAGGACTTGCTTGTTCTTTTTTTGGAAATCCCGGGGTACCATGTGATTTTCCTATGGACCGCCACCCAGGCTCAAAGGGATCATAAGATAATTCATACTAGTAACTTACGTGTGCAGCCACCAGCCATTATGGGCTCTGGCATAGTTTACTAAGTCGTGCGAACTCTTATAGTGGTGGACTAGCAGATGTAGGGGATGTAGGTGTACCGGTCCACCCATCGTAAGGTGCTAGCGCTTCTGAAAGACTATGTCTCGGTCATCCGTTTCTTAAACACCATGTAGTGCGAGAAACCAAGCGGAGGCGATCGAGTCTTGTGGGGAAAAGTGCGCAAACCTCTGCAGAGTGTACAAACTAATCATGATTAGCCGTGTCCCCGGTTATGGACAACTTGAGTATCTAGTACTTGAATATCATTGTGAATCTCATCATGTTACTTCTAATTAATATTGTTGGGTTTTAAATGAGTATTTTTAATTGGGATTGAGAATGCTGTCAACCATTCTCAATGTTTCACAACCACCATGATAGTTAAATAAATTTATTCCTTTGCAGTAGGAAAAAAATTGGCTTTACGCAAAAACCTTGTAACCATAGAGCTTTTCCACCAGCCATATATGCATATAGTGATAGCCATTATTCATCATTTTCTCTATGGTGTGAATTTGCCAGTACATTCAATGTACTGACCCGTTTCGGGCTGCAACGTCTCATGTTGCAGGATGTCTTACGACGAGTAAGTGATACGTTAGGGTTACGATTTTCTACACTCAACTTTGCCGTTGGTGTTGATGGGAATCCAGAACCTTGTTGCTTCCGCTATTGGATTGAGGTAATAGTATTTAAGTTATTTATACATGTGATTTACCTCTGTTATAAATCCTTCGAGTACTGTGTGTGTCAGCATACTGATCCAAGGATGACACATAAGCACAGAGACTTGATCCATTCGGGTCGGGTCGCTACAGCCTCCCTACCCGTATATAAAGGAGTGGAGGAGGGGGAGGGGCCGACCACCCTTGGCGCGCCCTATGAGGAGTCCTACTCCCACCGGGAGTAGTACTCCCCCCTTCCTTGCTGGAGTAGGAGAGGAGAGGGAAGGAGAGAGAGGGGGAAAGGAAAGGGGGGTGCCGCCCCCCTCCTTCTCCAATTCAGACTTGGGGGGCGGAGGGGCGCGCCGCTGCCCCTTGGCCGCCTCTCCTCTTCCACCACTTGGGCCCATGAGGCCCATTAACCTCCCGGGGGTTCCGGTAACCCCCGGGTACTCTCGTATATATCCAATAAACCCTGGAACCATTCCGGTGTCAGAATATAGTTGTCCAATATATCAATCTTCATGTCTCGACCATTTCGAGACTCCTCATCATGTCCGTGATCACATCTGGGACTCCGAACTACCTTCGGTACATCAAAACACATAAACTCATAATATAACTGTCATCTAACTTTAAGCGTGCAGACCCTACGGGTTCAAGAACTATGTAGACATGACCGAGACACGTCTCCGGTTAATAACCAATAGCGGAACCTGGATGCTCATATTTGCTCCTACATATTCTACGAAGATCTTTATCGGTCAAACCGCATAACAATATACGTTGTTCCCTTTGTCTTCGATATGTTACTTGTCCGAGATTCGATCGTCGGTATCTCAATACCTAGTTCAATCTCGTTACCGGCAAGTCTCTTTACGCATTACATAATGCATCATCCCGTAACTAACTCATTAGCTACATTGCTTGCAAGGCTTATAGTGATGTGCATTACCGAGAGGGCCAGAGATACCTCTCCGACAAGCAGAGTGACAAATCCTAATCTCGAAATAAATCAATGATATGTCTCCAACATATCTATAATTTTTGATTGCTCCATGCTACTTTATCTACTGTTTTGGACTATATTTGGCTTTATTTTCCACATTTATATTATTTTTGGGACTAACCTATTAACCAGAGGCCCAGCCTAGAATTGCTGTTTTTTGCCTTTTTCAATGTTTCGAAGAAACGGAATATCAAGCGGAGTCCAAACGGAATAAAACCTTGGGAACATGATTTTCCCACCGAATGTGATCCAGGAGACTTGGACCCTGCTCCAAGGAACAAAAGAGACGGTCACGAGGGCCGGGGGCGCCCCCCCTGGGCGCGCCCCCCTACCTCGTGGGCCCCCTGTTACTCCACCGACATACTCCTTCCTCCTATATATACATACGTATCCCCAAACGATCAGAACAGGAGCCAAAAACCTAATTCCACCGCCGTAACCTTCTGTATCCACGAGATCCCATCTTGGGGCCTGTTCCGGAGCTCCGCCGGAGGTGGCATCCACCATGGAGGGCTTCTACATCAACACCATAGCCCCTCCGATGAATTGTGAGTAGTTTACTTCAGACCTTCGGGTCCATAGCTAGTAGCTAGATGGCTTCTTCTCTCTTTTTGGATCTCAATACAATGTTCTCCCCCTCTCTCGTGGAGATCTATTCGATGTAATCTTCTTCTTTTTGCGGTGTGTTTGTTGAGACCGATAAATTGTGGGTTTATGATCCAGCTTATCTATGAACAATATTTGAATCTTCTCTAAATTCTTTTATGTATGATTGAGTTATCTTTGAAAGTCTCTTCAAATTATACTTTTTGGTTTGGCCAACTAGATGGCAGTTCTTGCAATGGGAGAAGTGCTTAGCTTTGGGTTCAATCTTGCGGTGTCCTTTCCCAGTGACTGCAGGGGAAGCAAGCCACGTATTGTATTGTTGCCATCGAGGATAACAAGATGGGGTTTTTATCATATTGCATGAATTTATCCCTCTACATCATGTCATCTTGCTTAAGGCGTTACTCTGTTTTTTACTTAATACTCTAGATGCATGCTGGATAGTGGTCGATGAGTGGAGTAATAGTAGTAGATGCAGAATCGTTTCGATCTACTTGTCTCGGACGTGATGCCTATATACATGATCATTCTCTAGATATGCTCATAACTATGCTCAATTCTGTCAATTGCTCAACAGTAATTTGTTCACCCACCGTAGATTATCTATGCTCTTGAGAGAAGCCACTAGTGAAACCTATGGCCCCCGGGTCTATTCTGATCATCTCAATCTCCATTACTTTATTTCTTGCTTTGCTTTTACTTTGCCTTTTACTTTTCACTTTGCATCTATCTATCAAAAAATACCAAAAATATTATTTATCATCTCTATCAGATCTCACTCTCGTAAGTGACCGTGAAGGGATTGACAACCCCTAATCGCGTTGGTTGTGAGGAGCTATCGTTTTGTGTAGGTACGAAAGACTTGTGCGTGGTCTCCTACTGGATTGATACCTTGGTTCTCAAAAACTTAGGGAAATACTTATGCTAGTTTGCTGCATCATCCTCTCCTCTTCGGGGAAATCCAACGCAGTGCTCAAGAGGTAGCAAGAAGAATTTCTGGCGCCGTTGTCGGGGAGGCTCACGCAAGCAAGTCAACTATACCAAGTACCCATCACAATCCCTATCTCTCACATTACATTATTTGCCATTTGCCTCACGTTTTCCTCTCCCCCACTTCACCCTTGCCGTTTTATTCGCCCTCTCTTTCCTAATCTCCTCCTCTCTTTTCCCGTTTGCCTTTTTTCTATTGCCTTTCTGTTTTCTTGTGTGTTGGATTACTTGTTGCCATTGCGCAAGATAATACCAAATTGTGTGACTTCTCGAATACCAATAATAATGATTTCCTTGGTACTCCGATTGCTCCTCTTAATAATGATGAGTCTTGTGAAATCAATTCCGCTTTGCTGTATCTTGTTATGAAAGATCAATTCGCCGGCCTTCCTAGTGAAGATGCCGCTACTCATCTAAACAATTTTGTTGATTTTGTGATATGCAAAAGAAGAAAGATACGGATAACAATATTGTCAAATTGAAGTTATTTCCATTTTCACTTAGAGATCATGCTAAAGTTTGGTTTTCGTCTTTGCCTAAAAATAGTATTGATTCTTGGAACAAGTGCAAAGATGCTTTTATCTCTAAGTATTTTCCTCCCGCTAAGATCATCACTCTTAGGAACGATATTATGAATTTTAAACAACTTGATCATGAGCATGTTTCCCAATCTTGGGAAAGAATGAAATTGATGCTTCGCAATTGCCCTACTCATGGTTTGAATTTATGGATGATCATACAAAAATTTTATGCCAGATTGAATTTTGCTTCTAGAAATCTTTTAGATTCGGCCGCGGGAGGCACTTTTATGGAAATTACGTTAGGAGATGCTACCAAATTACTTGATAATATTATGGCTAATTATTCTCAATGGCACACCGAAAGATGTTATAGTAAAAAAGTGCATGCTATAGAATAAATCAATGTTTTGAGTGAAAAGATGGATCAACTTATGAAGATGTTTGCTAATAAAAATACTCCTCTTGATCCCAATGATATGCCTTTATCTACTTTTCTTGAGAATAATAATGAATCTATGGATGTGAATTTTGTTGGTAGGAATAGTTTTGGAAACAACGCTTATAGAGGGAATTTTAATCCTAGGCCTTATCCTAGTAATCCTTCTAATAATTATGGAAATTCCTACAACAACTCTTATGGAAATTTTAATAAGATGCCCTCTGAATTTGAGAGTAGTATTAAAGATTTTATGAATTCACAAAAGAATTCTAATGCTTTGCTTGAAGAGAAATTGCTTAAAGTTGATGATTTGGCTAGGAACATCGATAGAATTTCTATTGAAATTGATTCTTTAAGGCTTAGATCTATTCCTCCTAAGCATGATATTAATGAGTCTCTCAAAGCCATGAGAATTTCCATTGATGAGTGCAAAGAAAGAACCGCTAGGATGCGTGCTTCCAAAGATGCCTTTATTAAAGCATGTTCTTCCAATTCCTATGAAAATCAAGATGAAGATCTAAAAGTTATTGATGTGTCCCCCATTAAATCTTTGTTTTGCAATATGAATCTTGATGAAACTGAAGATGATACTCCTTTACCTAGAAGGCGTTTTAAGAATTCGGAGTTTCTAGATCTTGATGATGAAATTGATGAAAGTGGGATTGAAATAAATAAAAATCGTGATGTTGCTAAACTCACTATTTTGGATCTCAAGGAATTTAATTATGAAAATTGCTCTTTAATTGGTTGTATTTCCTTGTTGCAATCCGTGCTAGATTCTCCTCATGCTTATAGTCAAAATAAGGCCTTTACCGAACACATTGCTGATGCCTTGATGCAATCTTATGAAGAAAAACTTGAGTTGAAAGTTTCTATCCCTAGAAAACTCTATGATGAGTGGGAACCTACTATTAAAATTAAAATTAAAATTATGAGTTTCATGCTTTGTGTGATTAGGGTGCTAGTGTCTCTACTATTCCCAAAACTTTGTGGGATTTGCTAGATTTCCGTGACTTTGATGATTGCTCTCTAAACTTGCATCTTGCAGATTCCACTATTAAAAAGCATATGGGAAGAATTAATGATGTTCTTATTGTTGCCAATAGGAATTATGTGCCCGTAGATTTTATCATTCTTGATATAGATTGCAATCCTTCATGTCCTATTATTCTTGGTAGACCTTTCCTTAGAACGATTGGTGCAATTATTGATATGAAGGAAGGGAATATTAGATTCCAATTCCCATTAAATAAGGGCATGGAACAATTCCCTAGAAATAAAATAAAATTACCATATGAATCTATCATGAGAGCCACTTATGGATTGCCTACCAAAGATGGCAATACCTAGATCTATCCTTGCTTTTATGCCTAGCTAGGGGCGTGAAACGATAGCGCTTCTTGTGAGGAAACCCAATTTTATTTGTGTTTTTTGTTTTTGCTTCTGTTTAGGAATAAATAATCCATCTAGCCTCTGTTTGGATGTGGTTTTATCTTTCAATTAGTGTTTGTGCCAAAGTAGAACCTATAGGATAACCTACGATGATAGTTGATTTGATTCTGCTTAAAACAGAAACTTTGCACGCACAAATATAATTTTGTTAAATCACAGAAACGTGATTTTGCTTTTATTCTTTTTTCTGGTGTTCAATAAACAAATTGTCCAGGACTTCCTATTTTGGTAGAATTTTTAGTGTTCCAGAAGTTTGCGTTAGTTACAGATTTCTACAGACTGTTCTGTTTTTGACAGATTCTGTTTTACGTGTGTTGTTTGCTTATTTTGATGAATCTACGGCTAGTAAAATGGTTTATAATCCATAGAGAAGTTGGAATACAGTAGTTTTAACATCAATATAAATAAATAATGAGTTCATTACAGTAACTTAAGTAGTTCTTTGTTTTCTTTCTCTAACGGAGCTCACGAGATTTCTGTTGAGTTTTGTGTTGTGAAGTTTTCAAGTTTTGGGTGAATTCTTTTGATGGATTATGGAACAAGGAGTGGCAAGAGCCCATGGCACCCCAATATAATCCAAGGACACCAAAAAGTCAAAGCTTGGGGATGCCCCGGAAGGCATCCCCTCTTTCGTCCACTTCCATCGGTAATTTACTTGGAGCTATATTTTTATTCACCACATGATATGTGTTTTGCTTGGAGCGTCTTGTATTATTTGCGTCTTTGCTTGTTAGTGTACCACAATCATACTTTCTGTACACACCTTTTGATAGAGCCATACATGAATTGGAATTTGTTAGAATACTCTATGTGCTTCACTTATATCTTTTGAGCTTGATAGTTTTGCTCATAGTACTTCACTTATATCTTTTGAGCGTGATAATTTTTAATCTAGTACTTCACTTATATCTTTTAGAGCACGGTGGTGGATTTGTTTTAAAGAAACTATTGATCTCTCATGATTCACTTAGATTATTTTGAGAGTCATTAATAGCATGGTAAATTGCTTAATGTTAATATACTTAGTATTCAAGATATGTGAAACTTTCTTTTGAGTGAATTGAACACTAAGATAAGTTTGATGCTTGATAATTGTTTTGAGATATGGAGGTGATAATATCAAAGTCATGCTAGTTGGGTAATTGTGAATTTGATAAATTCTTGTGTTGAAGTTTGCAAGTCCCGTAGCATGCACGTATGGTTAAAGTTGTGTAACAAATTTGAAACATGAAGTGTACCTGGCTTGTGCATCCTTATGAGTGGCGGTCGGGGACGAGCGATGGTCTTTTCCTACCAATCTATCCCCCTAGGAGCATGCGCGTAGTACTTGATTTTTGATGGCTTCTAAATTTTTGCAATAAATATATGAGTTCTTTTGACTAATGTTGAGTCCATGGATTATACGCACTCTCACCTTCCCGCCTTTGCAAGCCTCTTCGGTACCATGCATTGCCCTTTCTCACCTTGAGAGTTGGTGCAAACTTCGCCGGTGCATCCAAACCCCGTGATACGATACACTCTATCACACATAAACCTCCTTATATCTTCCTCAAAACAGCCACCATACCTACCTATCATGGCATTTCCATAGCCATTCCGAGATATATTGCCATGCAACTTCCATCACCATCATCATGACATACATTACTTTTGTCATATTGCCATTGCATGATCATGTAGTTGACATCGTATTTGTGGCAAAGCCACCATGCATTATTTTTCATACATGTCACTCTTGATTCATTGCACCATTCCGGTACACCGCCGGAGGCATTCATATAGAGTCATATCTTGTTCTAAGTTTCGAGTTGTAATCCTTATGTTGTAATCAATAGAAGTGTGATGATCATCATTGTTAGAGCATTGCCCAAAAAGAAAAAAAGGGAAAAAGAAAGGCCAAAAAAATAGAGAGAGAGAGAGAAAATAAAAAAATAAAAGAAAGAAAAATGGGCAATGCTACTATCTCTTTTTCCACACTTGTGCTTCAAAGTAGCACCTTGTTCCTCATGTAGTGAGTCTCACATATTGTGCTTCAAAGTAGCACCCTGTTCTTCATGTAGTGAGTCTCATAAAGTTGTCATTTTTATACTAGTGGGAATTTTTCATTATAGAACTTGGCTTGTATATTCCTATGATGGGCTTTCTCAAATGCCCTAGGTCTTCATGAGCAAGCGAGTTGGATGCACACCCACTAGTTTGGTTTTCTGGAGCATTCATAGCTCTAGTGCATCTGTTGCATGGCAATCCCTACTCCTCATGTTGCCATCAATTGATGGGCATCTCCATAGCCCGTTGATTAGCCTCGTCAATGTGAGACTTTCTCCTTTTTTTGTCTTTTCCACACAATCCCTATCACTACAAAAAAAGACACATCCGTGACATTTTGGGCCGAACGAATTTTTTTCTGTCATACATATGACACTTCTATGATGATAATTGTGACAAAACCCGGTATCATCATAGATGTGGTGGGATCCTACTTCTATGACAAAAAATCATGACAGAAAATGGGCTTTTCATCCTGGGCGGGCCGGAGACGTAGCTGCATGACATTCTTTGGGCCGTCCATGACGGAAAAAACCGTGGTAGAAGCGAGGGGGGGGGGAATTTCAGGGAGTTGCCGGTTAGGGTGGGAGGTCAGGGGCGGAGCGATGCGCATTTCTCTCGTACGTATGCGCGTGTGTGCGAGGCGTTGGCTCTAACTGAAGCCGAGCGAGGCGTTGGGCTCTAACTGAACCCGAGCGATTGCACTGCAGGCTACGCGTTACTGAACCCGAGCGATCGATCGATGGCTATTAACTAAACCCGATGGAGCGATTCCTTCGCTATTGCTACTAACTGAAGCCGATCGATGTTGCCTCTGGGATGAATAGTGAGCATTGCAGGGGGGATTAACAGTGAGCGGTGGCGTTGCCTCTGGATGAACAGGAACCCGTGGTGTGGAGGGCTGGATGAACAGTAGATGATGGAGGGGTGGCCGTGGAGGGGTGGTTGAACAGGACCCCATGGTGTGGAGGGCTGGATGAACAGTAGACGGTGGAGGGGTGCCCGTGGAGGGGTGGTTGAACAGTAGCTGGTGGAGTATCGCGCGGTGGAGGCTGGATGAATAGGAGCCTGTGGAGGCTGGAGGAGGTCGACGGTAGGCCGTGGAGGCTGGAGGAGGTCGATGGTGAAGATGAACAGTATCCCGTGGAGTCTTGTTTTACGGTACGCCACACCCCTCCCGATGAACAGGGCCCCCGTTTCGACCGTAAGAGGTCCATTTCGTCCGTTTTGCGGTACGCCACACCCCTCCCGATCAACAGGACCCCCGTTTCGACCGTAGCGCTCCAACACAAGTCCGTTTCGTCCGTTTTGCGGTACGCCACACCCCTCCCGATCAACAGGACCCCCGTTTCGACCATAGGAGGTCCCGTTTCCTCCCTTCTGCGGTATGCCAGGCCTCGTTTCCATCGCCTGTTCTGTCCAAGCCGGTTGGCTCCCACGCGTTCCGTTGCCTCCCGATGAACACGACGCATTCTGTTGCCTCCCCATGAACATGACGCATTCCGTTGCCTCCCCATGAACACGACGCATTTCGTTGCCTCCCCATGAACATGAGCCCTCGCCGTACGTATGCGCGACTAGGCGTTCGAGACCCCGCCCGTATGTACACATACATGGCCGTATTTTCTTTCTTGCACCCTGGCCGATGTACGTACGTGTACATGCTACGTGCACGCCTCTACTACGACACATACGCGCCTCTACTACGACACGTGCACGCCTCTACATCGACCAGTATATATGTACGTACAAGTTCGCGACCAGAATGACAACGCTACGTACGGTTCGACCAGGTGGGTCCCGACTGTCAGGCAGTTCCTTGCGTGCGAAAATGTAGGTGGTGGGTCCCAGTAGTCAGAGGTGTGAATCTTTTTTTTTGCCCGGACGCACTTCCTTTGCGTGCGAATATGTAGCTGGTGGCTCCCAGCAGTCAGTGGGGCGAATCGTTTTTTTTTGCCCGGACGCACTTCCTTGCGTGCAAAGATGTAGCAGGTGGGTCCTAGCAGTCAGGGGGGGCAATCGTTTTTTTTTTGCCCTGGCTCACTTCCTTGCGTGCGAAGATGTAGCTGGTGGGTCCCAGCAGTCAGGGGGAAACTTTTTTTCATGAAATACGTGGGGCCGTATGGTGGGTCCCCGCTGTCAGGTGGAGGAATCATTATTTTCCGCGTAATAAGGAGGCACTTCCTTGTTGCAGCCGTGGACCCAGCTGTCAACCTCTCCACGTACAGTCCACGTCCGATGGAAGTCGTTCCTTGACCACATTGACCATGCCGCGCCGAGAGCACCACGGCGGTGGATGACGGCGAGGCCTAGGAAGGGGACGACTCGGAGCCGGGGAAGATGCAGCAGTGGATGCCCATGCGAAGAGGAGTACGAGGGTTCACTGGTTCGGCTGTGGTGTGAGGCTGATGTTGCCGTAGATTAACAAGGGGTGTGTGTGAGTAGAGGGATAGTCTGGCCAGCGGTGGGAGTAGTAGGGGCGGTGAGGCCTCCGCGCCATCACAGCCGGCCACGGGAGGCAGGAGCACGCGGCACGACCAGCGTTGGTTTGGGCGGCTGGAGCAAGAAGACCAGAGGTTGAAGAATCACTACAACGTTGGATGAACATCGTACGGTAACAGGAGCTAGAATCGTTCATATTGACTAAGTTGACAAAGCCCTCCGTCCCCGTCAACTTAGTAGGCCCACAAGTCAGCCTGCCACTATACTGGGTCCCAGCTAATAGGGGGAGTATTCATTTTTTTGTGCGTAATAAGGAGGCACTTCCTTGCGTGCGAAGATATAGCTGGTGTGTCCGAGATGTCAACGGCGGAAACGTTTTTTTCGCGAAATACTGAGGCACTTTCGGTGGGTCCCCGATGTCAGGTGGAGGAATCATTATTTTGCTCGTAATAAGGAGGCATTTCCTTGCGTGCGGCCGTGGACCCAGCTGTTGGCCTCTCCACGTACAGTCCACTTCAGATGCGTGTCGGTCATTGACCATCTTTACCAGGCCATGCCGAGATCACCAGGGTGGTGGACGACGGCGATGCCTAGGAAGGGAATGACACGGAGGTAGGGAAGACTCAGCAGTTGTTTCCCACGTGGAGGGGAGTATGATTGAACGAGGGTTTACTGGTTCGTCTGCCGTCGCCAGAGAATAATAGTAGGTGTGGGTGAGTAGAGGGATGGCTAGGCCAGCGATGGGAGTATGGTGGGGCGGTGAGGCCTGCGCGGTAGCACAGCCGGCCGGGGGGAGGAGGGAGCAGGCAGTCCCGCCGGTGCTTGTTTGAGCGGCTGGAGCAGGAAGAGCAGAGATTGAAGAAGCACGACGGCCATTGGATGGCCATCCAAGAGTCACTGCTTGTGCGTCAACCTTTTTTTTAGGAAAGCCTCAAATCTATGGAAAATAGCATACAGCCCATCTACCATTATTTCTAATAATTTACAGCCCATTTGCTAATTCTTAAGGTTTTGTTTGGAGCCCATATTCTTTTTGTTAGCATTACAGCCCATATTGTGGCCACGGTTAAAAAATTATACGAAATTTTGCATATTTCGGTGCGGTCCGAACTGTTTTTAATCCCGAAATTTCGACCCACATTCAAACTGATTTTCAAACTAAATGTATATCAATATAAAACCAATAAATTCTCCATGCATAAAATTAATGTAACTTAAAATCTCGAAATGAAGAAAAAGATATTTGAAACTAATTGCCGCTTTGATGTGTTTTAAAAATGTACAACCCATTTCTCATTACTGATGGGCCATTTTCTCGGCCAGCCGAATGAAAGCTCTCCTCGTCTTGAAAGATTTGTAGCCCAACAGGCCTGACAAAGCGACTTACTTGGCAAATCACAAAAAAAACTGGGTTGTAGCCGTGGACCCAGCTGTCAGCCTCTCCACGTACAGTACTCTTCCGATGGAAGTCGTTCCTTGACCACGTTGACCACGCCGCGTGGAGAGCACCACGGCGGTGGACGACGGCGAGGCCTAGGAAGGGGACAACACGGAGCCGGGGAAGACGCGGCAGTGGAAGCCCGCACGGAGAGGACTACGAGGGTTCACTAGTTCGGCGGCGGTGTGAGGCTGCCGTCGCCGCAGGGCCTGGCTAGCGGTGGGAATAGTAGGGGGCAGTGAGTCCTCTGCGGCAGCACAGCCGGCCACGGGAGGCAGGAGCATGAGGCACGACCGGCGCTGGTTTGGGTGGCTGGAGCAAGAAGACCAGAGGTTGAAGAAGCACTACAGCCGTTGGATGGACATCATACGGTCACTGGAGCTAGAATCGTTCATATTGACTAAGTTGACAAAGCCCTTCGTCCCCATCAACTTAGTAGGCCCACAAGTCAGCCTCCCACCAAGGTGGGTCCTAGCTAGCAGAGAAAGTATTCATTTTTTTTGTGTAATAAGGAGGCACTTCCGGTGGGTCCGAGCTGACAGCGGGGGGGATGTTTTTTTGTGAAATACGGTGGCCTGTCAGGTGAGTCCCAGCAGTCAGGGGGCAAATTTTTTTTTCACATAATACGGTGGCCCGTCAAGTGGGTCCCTGCTGTCAGTTGGAGGAATCATTATTTTCCGCGTAATAAGGAGGCACTTACTTGCTGCGACCGTGGACCCAGCTAATACTCTCCACGTACAGTATACTTCCGATGGAAGTCGTTCCTTGACCATGTAGACCTCGCCGCGTTCTGTTGCATGCATGCGTCCATGGGCGTGGTGCATCCCCACTGTCAGCCTCTCACGTACAGTCATCTTCCGATGACTCTCGGTTGTTGACCATGTCGACCACACCATGCCGAGCGCACCAAGACTGGAACGACCCGGAGATGGGGAAGACGGGGCACTGGAGTCGCAGATGGAGAGGAGTGGGAAACTTCACTGGTTCGGGTGCGTGGTAGCACAGCCGCGGTGCCGCCCATGGGAGACAGGAGCAAGAACAGAGGTTGAAGAAGGAGCACGGCTGTTGGATTAACATCCAATGTTCCAGCTGCTAGAATCATTTGTTGATTAAGTTGACAAAGCCATGCGTACACGTCCGCTTAGCAGGCCCACAAGTCAGTCACCAAATCTGACGGGTCCCAGCTGTCAACGGGATGAATAATTTTTTCGCAAAACAAGGAGGCACTTCCTTCCGTGCGAAGATACAGCCGGTGGGTCCCAGCTGTCAGGTGGAGGAAACATTTTTTTCAGCTTAATAAGGAGGAACTTTCCTTGCGTGCGACCATGGACCTCGTGGGTCCCAGCCGTCAAGCTCTCCACATACAGTCCTCTTCCGATGAGTCTCGTTTGCTGACCACGCTGCACCAAACACAGCGAGGCGGTAGACGACGGCGAGGCCCTGGATAGGAACGACTCGGAGATCGGAAAACGCGGCAGTGGAGTCGCAGATTGAGAGGAGGAGAAGGGTTATAACTGGTTCTGTTGCAATTCATCACAAACTCAGGTTCACAGGAGACGTTCATATTCATAGCCAACATTCACTATCAACAACTCAAAAGATTCATATATACACAAGCTCAGCATATCTATGCATCCAAATGATTGATAGATCACATGACAATATTCATACATAATTCACAAAAAGATTCAGATATACACATGTTCAGTATGTTTATGCATCCAAATGATTGAGATCACAGCCAATATGATCCATGGACGAACTTTAATTACCTAGGGTACAGACTGGTAAATGGTGTTCAATCAGAGGTACTTCTTGCTAAAATTAGTTCTTGTACGAGTAAACTTTCAAGTACATAAGAGGCAGCACAGACAATCTGAACTTTGCTTGTAGGTTTATCCTCAAATAGTGGCCTCGTGCCGATGGAGGTTTGATCAACTTGGTCACTACTTTCATCCAACTAGTTTACTGGCTCATCTTCGTCCTATATCTCTCCAAAATTCTACATTGCAGACGAGAAAGGAGGCGGTTGAGAAAATGAACCAACCAAATTTTTGTGCAGTTCAACTGAAATGGAGCTTCCTTGGCGTGCAGACTGATTAAGTCCCAGATGAATATACGCGTCAACCAACTTGTCTGGAATCTTTAGACTCCATGCCATATAGTTCGCTACCATATGTGTCGATAACCAAAAGGCACAAGTTGGGACCAAAGACTGGACTGCGTTTTTCTGGGCTATGCACCAAGCAATATTTTTGGCGTTCACTCTCCTAATACTTGGAGTTTGACAATTGGTTGATGCCGGTTGATACTCGAATGAATATAGGCACTTCTTGTCAACATCGACGCTTGTCTGAGTGAACTTTGGAGTACATAGCAGCAGCATAAGTACCTGTCCATCTGATCATTTTGTGCAGTTCTACTGAAATCACCCGATGTAATGATTTGCCTATGAGTTCAGGCTCCAAATTACTCCTTTATGAAATCGGCAAACAGTAGCACAATACCAAATTACCAATACATACGACAGGCACAATAATCAGGATAAATACCAGTACCAACCTGTGTGAGGTAGCTTATCAATTACTATTTCCTTTGACTGGAAGCCGAGAAAAGCCAAGCGACTGACAGCAAAGTAAGAAAGCAAGCGGAGATTAGCAACTGACAGGAAAGGATGGAAGCTGTTGAGGCAATGAAGCACCCAAAGTTTTTGTGTAGTTCCACCAAAATCGAGCATCCCTGTTGGCACATATATTGAGAGAGTGAGATTACTATAATAGTAGGACTAGTTGATGAAACATATACTAACAAATAGCAGCACCCTTATTATCTTAATGGGTAAAGTTAGCAACATAGTAGTCTTTCTTAAAGAGAGGTATTAGTTTTTTAATCAGTGCCAATTAGCTCAACTCAACACTCAAAGCTTTGCCATTTATCATAGGTTGCAAAACTTAAAAGTGCAAAGATAAAGGAGTTTCTCATGACAGTAGCACGATACAAATAGAGATGACAGCAAACTAATATGGATGAAGGCCTTAGGCCTGTACCAACCTGAGAAAAAAAGCTTATTCATGTAGTCCCATAAGAGATGATAAAGCACTCACTGGAATCACACAATAGTATATATTTTTGTGCACTTCAAATGTATGGTTCAAATCACTCTTCTTTACCAGTGCTGAGATTATATCAAAAGATTATCAAGAACTTCCAGCAGAGTTAAAGCATTGGCTGGGATACAGTTCATTGTATTGTCTTGTGTAGTTGCACTAAAATATAAGATTGGAACAACATGATCCCTGTTTGCACAAGTAGGAACAAGGTGAAACCTTCATTAGCTTAGTGAGAAAGGATAGGAAGACATTAGCATATTACTCAAACAGTAGCATCAAATTCATGATGGACAATAGGCAAAACATTTGCCTCATTGAACCAATGGCAATAAATTGACATGCAAAACAATGGCACTATTATGTCATGACACTAATAATATTCCCTCCCTGCTCCACCACATGATTCACCTCCATAGACAAACATTCACACGTACATGATTTAGCATAGGGTCCTACTAAAGATTTGTTCAACTCCAACAGGAAAATTAGGCAGTAATAAATTAGTGGTACGTAAGTGCTCCTAATTAATTAAGTGAGACAGCAGCAGTGGAAGGGCTCCCTGGAGGATCGTCTCACATGTAAGGTAGTTGTTGCCGGAGCCCTTGAATAGCCTCGACTGAGGCCTCTGGCTTCAGCAAGATCGCCTTGGCACTGTTTCTTCTTCTTGTTCTTCCTCTTCATGCTATGTTTCTCTTTCTCCTCACCAGTTCGTGAAACCAAGTACATGATTGGCCTTCTAATTCAGCATTGGTTTTGTCAGTGAGGGAGTACAAGTGTACTAGTAAAAAACAGCATTATTTTCTCATGGCAGTCGGAAAATAGAGATGAACACATGCATTAAATATCATTCTTACCTAAAGGAAGGTTATGGCGCCAATATGGATGATGAGGATTGGAACACAGATCTCCCTTTGTGCAGTTCCACCAAAATGAACCAACTGTTCCATCTGACATTCCAGTTAAACAACACAAAAGTCACTTCTTTTAAGAAGAGTTTTGTGCAGTGCACCAAAAGGTCACAACAACAACCAGGTGAATTGGATATCCCTGTTTGCACAAAAAGGCACAGAGGAAACAGTTAGAATCTCAAACAATTACAGGCAAATACATTTGGCTAAACTTGTGAGAGTCTCAAACAATTACAGGCAAAAACAGTGTCATGGCTTCATTTTTACCAGGGACATTATATTAAGAACAGCTAAGGCTGCATTCGGTTCACAGGTTTGGTGCAGGATTTTTGTAGGAACACAATTCCTACCGTATTCTTTCCCTTCCAACCATTAGGAACACGGGAAAGGTGAATAGTGTTTCATAGGAAAGTTGGTCTGGTAGTACTGAATCCATCGGATTAGAAACATCCACGTGCTGCTCATTTTTTGGGCGGAAGCCCAAGGCAGGCGCTCGCTGCCATGCGTTGTTGTGCTGTGTTTGCCGGAATAAAAAAATCAACCCATGTGTGGTACGTGAGGTGCGGACAAGAGTAGTCACTATGCAGCTGAATAAACAAATAGCATCTCATACTGCCAAGCATGCTACTCTAAAAAAAATCTGTACATTTCGTAGTCCATCCGAACACATTCTCTTGAGAGTTTCCTCCGGTTCGCTGTTCCATAGTTTTATACCTACATACCTTTCCTATTCCTCTATTTCCATCAATACCTATCTTTTCTGCCCCTTTATTCCGACCGGAGCCTAAATATTTGGTATAAGGGCATGGGACAGTGGGTGCACCAGTAGTACATCACCATGTACGTAAACAGGGGCATAAAGTGGTGATTCATAGTTTGTTGCCCCGAGAAACAAACATCCAAGAAACATATCTGGGTTGGTCCCATTTTTGTTCACTCTAGCCACGTACTCCTTTGTGTGGATAGCAAATCTAGTCCTGGTCATACCACTGTGTACAGTGTTACCCCTAGATTTCCCTTTTCGACCAAGAGACCGGTTGGATGACCAGTCTGTACTACTTTCATCCCCTTTCCTTCCTATTTGTACCAAGTACGATGTACATACTAAATTCCCCCACCCCCACTTTATTTCAATGAAAAGTATTTTCGGACAGAGGGAGTACTAGATTCGACTCCATGAAGTAGCTTACCTCTAACAATTTTAGAAAAAAAATAGGTGACGTTGGACCATCCGATCGAGAGGGGCTGAGAGGTAGAAAATGATGCACATGCAGCGACGTAGCGAGATGGGGAAGTAGAGCTAAGGAGGTTTCGTACAAAGATATACCTAAAGGTCGTCGGGATGTGGATAGGTGGGCAGTGGGAGGCCGGATCCGCCCGCAGGCAATGACGAAGGGATCGGAGGACCTCCCGCGCCAGTGCTCGGCCAGAGATAACGGTGCGGCTGGCAGTGGGTCTCCTCCCTCGCTGTCGATGACGGCCTAAACGCTGCCCCTCCTCCCCTTCACCGGCGGAGGGGGATACGTCCGGATCTGTAACCAACGATGAGGATAGAAAGCCAGTGTTTTTTGAAGGGAGAAAGACAGGGTTACTACCCCTATCTTGTTTAGTTCTTGAGAGGATGAGAGTGTGTGAATAGAGCAGCCCTAGCAAGCAAGCGCGGAGGCTCCGGCCTATATATAAGTAGTGGGGTAGTTTTCCTTTTTCACTCCATCAAAACAATCGTTTAAAATTGTGTACTATACTACATGCCAGGTCGCAGGTTTTTTAGTTGTTGATTGTTTTTTGAGATAGCTACCCGCTTGTTCCAAGTGGTGTTACGGTGTGCCAGGTCGCACTTTGTATCGTTCAAGTCTGGTGGTACTACAAGTCCCTCCATTAATTGAACAACCACCGCCTCGTAAAAATTGTGAACGAGCCCACGGCTATAATTAGCGGAAACATGGGTTGACCCAACATGCATTATTATTTATATTTTCTACTCCCTCCGTTCCTAAATATAAGTTTTTTTTATTAGCCACACCTAAGACAAGAATTTCTTTATTAGCAGTGAACCCCACATGTCATAGAAACAAAAATTGTGGCAAGATTCCCTAAGCCAAAGTGTGTCTAACAATTTGAGCAACTCAGGTTAGGCAAGTGTGGCAAGTGTGGGAAAAATAATGTGGCAACATAAGACAAACATAGTCACAATCCAAACAGCCCCATGATTTTTTGTGACATGCATGAAAATTTGGTTAGTTAAATTTATAGTCAAAATTTGGCAAGGTGCATCAAATCAACACATGCAAGTATCAAAAGGAAAGTCACGGCATGCATTCATGCATTGTACTCCCTCCGTTTCCAAATATAAGTCTTTTTAGAGATTGCAACAAGTGACTACTCCCTCCATTCCTAAATGTAAGTCTTTTTAGGGATTCCACTACAAACTACATACGGATCTATATAGAAATATTTTAGAGTGTAGATTCACTCATTTTGTTTTGTATGTACTCCAGTTCATAGTGAAATCTCTAAAAAGACTTATATTTTGGAACGGAGGGAGTACATACGAAGCAGAATATGTCTACTCCTACATACGAAGTAGCCCATTTGAAATGTGTAAAAAGAGTTTTATCGAATGCAGTGCTTTGATGTGTCGCGTCAACTCGTACAAGCCCGAGAAATTTGATTACTACGATGCCCTCTCCCTCGCGGACTGAGCTTCAGTGCCTTAACTGCACCTGCCTTTGGCTGCATGACAGGTGGGCCTCCCACCTGTTGGGCCCACCTGTCATGGACGCAAAGGCAGGAGCAATAAGTAGAAGCTTTCGCTACACGCTATCCCTCCCGCACGAGGTGGACGGACATGCAGCAGTGGATTCGATACTATAGAAGTAGGAGTAACATCATTGTTCGTCTTCTCGAAGAGGCGGAGAGCCAAGTGCAAAACGAACGTGGCAGTTGCGAACGCTCGCGTGGTGCGGTTCCTTGGAGTAATAGCCAGGCTCTTGCACAAGACAAAATTGCTTTTGTTTAACAATTAAACTCCATTATCCATTGGTTGATACTCATTCTGCATAGGTCCACATGCTTAGCACCGTTTCCTCCTCGGGTCACCAATGTTTATTTTCTAATTAATAGCATTCCATGCAATGAACTAGCCATTGCAAGTCATTAAAAGCATGCACACCTCTCATCTCTTATTGGTTGATACGTATGTCAAGAAATAAGAAACAAGGTAGAAGTTAATGCACTGCGCCTAAGTGTTTTCAGACTATTTGGTTTTCGTAAGATGACTTACACACCTAGACGGAGGGAGTAGTATAGACCTGTAAACCGGAAAGTAGTATTTTCCTTTCTAGAGATTTCAACAAGTGACTAGACTTCGGCTAAAAAAACAAGTGACTAGACTACACCGTGTGCAGTACCCCCTCCCCTCCGGTTTATAGGGCTCAAATCTGAAATCTCATGAACTAAGGCATTTTGCGATTGGAGGAATGTATCTCGTACTTTACAAAACCACCCTAATTAAACTCATGCATTAATTACATAGTTCTCTCGTTTTCCTCTCTGCATTGGTCGCGGTGCACAATATTGAGGCTAGCCATAGTGGGAGTAACTTAGGTAGTAACTTAACACATCCCAAGACAATTTTGCTTATGTGGCAAGTATTTAATGAGGAAAGAGGTGTTTGTGGTAACATAATATGTAACTGTAATATAGCGCTCTCCAAGGCAAAATGAGTTTATGAGATAATAAATGAAGCAATCTATGATACTACTACTACGTTACTTTGCACTATGGAGGTAGTAACTTACACTAGTGTCATATGCATGACACTAGTCTAAGTTACTCCCCACTATGACCAGCCTGAGAGAGTGCTTTGAAACGTTTTAGTCTCATGACTAAAAGTAGTGGGACTAAAACTTGTTAGCCTCATCATGCTTGGATCCAAATACTAAAGAGACTAAAATCAAGTTAATGACATTTCAAAGCATCCGGGCCCGCGTGCCATCCACCAAATCACGGCGAGGTGCTACAGTCGAGACTCACCTGTCACCCAGGTGTGGCCGTCATGACCCGTCGTATCACAAAACCCACAGCTTTACCATCAGTGGTAAGATGGCCTCCAAGTTGGACTGGACAAAGCAACCATCATTTCATTGGAACGCTCGTTCAAGCCCTTTCTTCCCTTTCTTGAAGAAAACCTCACTCCAGGGTACTCACTTCTACCATTTTTCTTCTCTACCGACGAAGGAAAGGTGGGCGAATCAGTTATGCTGCTATATTTTCATTCCAATAATCTTCTTTTTGTGAAGCACCGACCGATTCTCACATCCTATTATTTTCCCGTTTTCATTGCGATTGTTGTTTCCTTTCGATTGCTTTTTGTTTGTCAGTTCGTTGATGGATCCTAGAGCACTAGGCAAAGAGTTGCCGGTGAACAACCCACCGGAGACAGCGATCTCCAGGAAGTGAGCACCGACCAACGAGTTGACCATGTTGGCGGGCCAACCCATAGAGACGAAAAACTCCAAGAAACAAGCACTGGCCAAAGAGTTGAGGATGTTGGCAGACGAACTCCTCAAAGAAAGTTGGAAGAACAGCAAGGGCCCCACCGTGCCTACCCCACGAGCTCTGATTGCCACCTATGTGAGGCTCAAGATCGAGTTCGAGGAGATAGTCTCCGTTGAGAAGCAGTATTCCCCTGGCAAGGTGATGGCCCCCATCGAGGACGAGGAGATGGCCCCCGAAGGGATGAGATCCCCCGGTGAGCTGCACAAGGTAAAAAATAATGGCTTATTACCATAGTTGTGGTTTTTGATTATTTGCAATGTGCTTGCTTTTTGATTATTTGCAATGTGCGTGCTAATATGTTAGTGTTGTGCAGGTGTCGGTGGTTGTCCTTGATGATTCCGATGTCGTGGCCCATCATGTTGGCATCGCCCCGGAGATCGATTCCAATACCGCTGTCCATACTGTGGACATCACCCCAGAGATCGATTCTGATGTCGGGTCAGTCCTGTGGACATCGCCCCAGAAATCGATTCCCATGCCGCTGTCCGTGCTGTGGTCATTGCCCGAGAGATTGATGACAAGAAATAGCTGGTCGCGCTAATCCTTCAGGGTAGTTTGCATTGCCCTGTGTTTAATTACCAGAACGATGCGTGTTATCAAATCATCTTAGGGCTAGTGCACTGTCTTGTGTGGGCGGATCTTGCTACTTTTGTTTGATAGTGAATCATGCGATGAATCATGTGAACCCTCTCCGAGTTATGGAAACAGATGTATCCTCACCAGCTTTTGATGAAATATATGGCTTGCTTAGATGTAAGTTTGAACTGTTTATCATATCAGCAGGGCTTGTTTGATGATTCTTGGTGTTAGTAGGCTAGCTACTGTGCGAGCTATAGTACTTGCAAAACACTCACCAAAGAGAAACGTTGGGGCTGATGAGCTCGTGGTACGCTTATACTTATCCCTCGTCCATCGACCAATAGCCCTAGCTCCTAAAATTGTAGGCTTAGCGATCGATCAGACAATAGTCGACATACATTCAGGCCTGATTTGGTTCATAGGGTAGGAAAACCGTATCAAAAGTAAAAGAGAATGTCCAACACAAATCATAGCAGTGCAGAGACATACTCCCTCCGATCCAAAATAAATGACCTAGGCGGGCTAGTTTGGCCTAGTGGGTTTCAGTGATATGACGTGGCACAGTGCCGTCCAGTCTTCGTGTGTGGTAGCAGTATTGCGGGTATAGTAAGTTTTCTTGAAGAAACGGAATTCAATGAAGTCATGATGGTTCCTTCGTCCGAACAACTTACGGTGGGAAAGGTTCGGCCTGTGATACGACCGGGGTAGACCAGGATAATTTTGTGCATGGCAGGTGGACCAAGATGGTCGACGTCCCACATGTTGGCGAATGAAAGTATTCTTTCCGATATAGAGGACGAGCAACGAGTATTCATTGTTTACTTTTGATGAAAGCTATTGTCTCCACTGTTACTCCTTGACTTTGTCAATGCCTCTCTCTCCTCCACATAAGAGGGGACTACTTGCTATGCATGAAGCGGGCAGCGGGCGACTTGAGGGGCCAGGACGGTGAGAGCGGGCTCTGGAAGCGGTCCAGACTCCAGCATGGCCCACCTCACATTATCACCATATATTTCTTGGAGTCCGTGCGCGGCGGGCGGGCGATCTCTTCTCCCTCCCTCGTTTCTCTCTTCTCAGTCGAAGCCCGCCGAGCGATTAGATTTCGGCTATCGACGGTTTATTCATTTACGGTCCCACATGTCAGTGAAATTGCAAGACAACGCGTGTCCCCTTTGTTGAGCGGCGTGCGAGACGGACTATCGGGGTTGCGACGCGTACGAGTCGTAAGTGTGCCGCCTTTTCCTTTAGAACTTGCGAAGCGTAACATTTTTGCGCGATTGATCGATAGAAATCCAGAACAAAATGATGAGGGCGGTGCTTTCCCGCTTGTTAGGCAGGCTAGTTCAAGTGATATGACGTGCTACAGTGCCGTCCACTTGCTCCATTTTTATGTAAGCAAGAGTTTACACTCGTACGCGGGAGGCGTGCAAAACACCGCGGATCTGATTTTGATCGAGGGATAACTGTTCCCTGCCAAATAATGGAGGATTGTTAGCGATTATAATATGATAGTTAGGGAATCTCCAGCGCTGGCCCAAAAATTTACACCGGCATCTGTCCGAGGACACTGATGAATGCCATCCGATGCTGCCTGCATACCTTTTGACAACTATATGAACTAACCGGACGAAATTCGTGCAAACAAAGCAAATTTCAAATTAACCGGATGAAATTCAGTACATTTCGAAAACTTTTCCTACAAACTGGACGAAATTCATTACATATTTTGCACAAACCGTACTAAAGCTACTGTAAACCTAATCTAAACGATCGCTGACGCCCGACCACCAAGCCCGGCCATGAACCCGAGAAAGCCGGCCATTGCCTTTGCCTCCTCCTCATCCGCCTCGATAACCTCCTCCTCCGGCCGGAGCACAAGGTTATGAAGATTTCCGCCTCCACGTCGTCGTCAAGCGGCTCATCAGCCGCCGATGTTTACCCCACCAAGCGTGGCGTCGACTGAGTGGAGTAGCGGTGGCCTTCCCGGGACTAGAGCGGCGGAGACCTACCGTGTACTACTCTTCCTCGCTACTGGCTGCGCCCGCGCACGCGTGCCGGCTTCGTGGTCGTGGCGGCGGAGGGCGGCCCGAGGGGTGCCGGCGATCTCCTTCGTTTGCTCCTGCGATAGTACGTCGAAGAGAGCTTTGGAGCGCGCCCAGAACGGAGCCGCCTGATGTCCCTCGTCTGCTCCTGCGACAGTACGTCCAAGAGAGCTTTGGAGTGCCACGAGGCCATGGTTGAAGTGGTGCTGACAGAAGGAAGGGACCGGAGGAGAATAAGTGTGGGTGTTTGGCTATGGCTGGGAGCTGGGGCTCAAGTTAATATAGCGTGCAAATGGCAATGAGCCGTGGCAGATGGATGAACAACTGGCGCCGGAGTAGGTTCGTCGGGCGTGAATGCGGACGCTGATTCAGTGACTTAACTGCAGATGCGTTTGGGTGACTGACATGTGGGCCCAACGGACGTCTGGCCCGCATGTCAGTGACACACCAATTGCACCTTCAGTTAAGTCCACTGAATGTGGCATTGACATTCTGGAGAGACGGTGACCGTTTCAGGCACATGCGGACTGTTTGACTGGTCAACCATACAAATACGGAGCTATACGCTGAGACAGCGACCGTATAATCACCATATCTCGTATACAATGATCAAAGTGAGCTATCAAGACAAGTTCGATGACCTCCAATGCATTTTACTCGGTAATAAATGACCAGGATTGAAGGGGAATCCTAATTTGCTACGTCTTATGTCCTTGAGCTCTTGACAAACCAATGCACTATACGGTTGTCCGGCCACTCCACCCCAGAGCTCTCACCAAGCGTTGCATGCCACCGCGCCGCACACTAACAGGTAAGGCAGCGATGGCATCCCGCCGCGCCGAGTTCCTCGCCGCCCACGAACACACACAAAATGGTAGGGAAGCGATGGCATTCCGCCCTGCCGAGTTCATCGCCGCTCGCTACCTCACAACTATGTGGGAGGAATTTGAAGATGCCAAGGCCGAATGGGCGGTAGAGCAAGAGGCGGCCAAAGCCGCACAGAGGGAGCGGAAAAGTCAGAAAGCACTCAAGAAAAGAGAGGCCCGCCGCCGCAAGAAATTAAAGGACGCACGCGCTGCTGCAGAGAGGTCGGCGGAGATCCAAGCACGATGGGGTGTCGCCGACAAAGCCGGGAAGGAGAATGACGGCGTCTGGCCAGCATGTGAGAAGTAGTAGTACTAGTAGTTAGTGTGTGTGTCTGTGTCTGAGTACGAGCATGTACCGGTACTACTAGTTACTACTGTAGTTTTTAGAGAAAATTACCAGTACATTAGCCTAGACTAAGTGGAAAAATTCCTATCCTATGCATCAAATGTCATCTCTTTCTCTATAGGA
The DNA here is from genome assembly GCF_018294505.1 of Triticum aestivum. NCBI lineage: Eukaryota > Viridiplantae > Streptophyta > Magnoliopsida > Poales > Poaceae > Triticum > Triticum aestivum. The sequence continues at coordinate 78,036,194 of NC_057795.1, read as the reverse complement.
ATTGAGATGCATGTCATCTCACTTCCTATGATTTTCATATTCCTATCCTATGAACGAAAGGAGGCCTCTGTTGGAGTAAATACTGTAGCTAGCAGTACTGTTGGTATAGTAGTTTTCTTCAAGAAATGGAATTCAACGAAGTCATGATGGTTCCTTCGTCCAAGCAACTTCAAAGTGGGAAGTGGGCCTGTGATTGGACGGCTCACTAGTCATTGTTACTGCGGCTCGACGACCTGGGTGACTCTCCCTTGGAGTTCTACGTGCATGGCAAGTGGACTAGGATGGTCGACGTTCCACATGTTGGCGAACGGAAGTATTCTTTCCGATATCGAGGAGCAAGGAAACCGCGTGGTATAGTATCTCTGCTGATTGGTTCGCAAAAGAAATAGTATCACTACCGATTTATAATTATTTTTTATTTCTGATGAATGCTAGCATTTCAACTCTTACGATGAAGGGTCCCAAACATGGCACGTGCTGGATGTCCCACACGTCAGCAAAAGGAGTGGGACATGAACAGCGTGGTAGAGCCAAGCGCTAAAAAATAGCGTGGTAGAGCGTCTCCACTTCTTCCACTTCTCGGCCGGAGACCACACGTAGTAGTACTTAGCTGTATGAATGATACAAAGTGCGACCTGGAGAGAAAGACACATCTAGTTGGAAGGTCTCGGGGCATACACGTAAACAAATATAAAAGTTAATTGTGCCTCCAACTAATATAGTAGTAGTAGAGTACTTACACACGTACTCCATAACATCACTGTGCATTGCACGTACAATATTTAGTGGTAGTATGTAGTAAGAGACAAATGCCGCCCAAGAGTTCCCTTCTCGACCTACTTTTGGGTGTTTGGTAGAGTGTATGGAGGGTGCATGAGTCCACACTAGTTTAGCACAAATACACTAGAAGCATGCATGAAGAGAGCATGCATGAAGAGGGTTGTTGAGTTGAGCATGCATGAAGAGGGAACAACTATGCTGAGACGAGAACGCAACCAAACACACCCTGTATGCCACGCATGTTCATACCATTTGTGCCTTTCTACTTCACTTACTGCGCTACATTACTCAGGTTCGTACGTCCACTCCTGGGTACATGTCCGTCTCGTAGTTCCAGTGCCACGTGTTTGTCATATAGATGGAACGATCGTTGCATAACACGTTCGCCTTGATGCTAGATCTCTCGCGTGTTGGCAAAAGGATGAACAAAGCTCATGTAAAAAAATAGAGTGGAATAACATAGATTTCGGACGACCGAGAACGAGCAAGGAACCTCGTGGTGGAGCGTCTGCACTCATAATATTTAATATTATTCAGCGATATAAAATTAACCAATCATCTCCACAGTGGACTGGAAGAGTACGAAACACGGCAGCCCAGTGTAGTTACATCATACTAGTACATGGCTAACCCACACTATCACCATATTTCTTGGCTTCCATGCAACACCTATCTCTAGTAATCCAGCAGACTGTATCGCTTCTCCCTCCTCGTCTCTATCAAAGTGCGGTGGGCTGCCGTTTCTGCCATCTATTGAGGTCGGTTAACTATCACATGTTAGCGACATGCCAAGAGCATTATAAAAAAAATTCCTTTCACGTTCCGTTTTCAAAAAGAAAAAAATCCTTTCACGTACGAATTTTCCTGTATGCTTTGAGCAACTTGCATGTCCTATACTGCTCCTGTTTGATACTCTAACTTAGCTACAGGTTAGACTAACTCATGACTAACCCTGAACTAATTGTAGCCAAAGAGGTGTTTGGGTGACAGGGTTAGATTGACAATAAATGCACTTCATGGAGAGAGAAAAGTGATTTTTTAGTGGTCCCAATGAGAACTATCTCCAGTTAGCACCTCTTGGGTGGGATAGTTTTTTTGGTGGGTTTGGTGCAACTTGCTCCAATTTAAACCCTCATGCTTGTATACTTTAGGGCTATTTGAGACCCAACTAGCTCAAACTAACACTAACCCATGGATCCAAACAGGGCCTATGGCCAGTCTCGACGCGGAGCAGTCGCGTGCACCGGGAAGCAGCGCTCTCTCGACCGTCGCGCCACTTCAAAGATGGCGCCAGTGAGAGGTCGCCTCCGCTCTGGCCGGGCATTAATGCGGCACTGACGCTCCAGGCGATGCTGACCGTTTCACGCAGGAAGCGCGCGCTAGCAAGGGAGTATAGGTTTTGAACCGTTTCAGGTGTAGTAGTAATGGTAGTTTGCAAAACTACTCAATTATTGCACTCAGTTTCCTAAGAAATTGTCGTAAAAAACAATACTCCATAGCCCGCTTCCCTTCTCCTTCCTGCTTGTGATTTAACGTGGTTGTGTCAAAAAAATGTCACTTCCTGCTCGTGGTTTGCGTTATATAATTACAAGCAAGATTCTCGTGCATTGAACGGAACATCAATATGCATTTTTTTACAAAACACCTGTTGTGATTGACCCATGCAGGAGTAATCCCATGTGTAAAAACTAATGATATCTCGAGAATTTTATCGGAAAACTGGTATCTCGAGAATGTCATCGAAAAAATGAAAGATGAGAGATAAGGCGAGGAGGAGTGGAGCATGGTGGTGACTGGTGGTCGGAATGTGCGGAGGCATGTGGATGGACGGTGCCGGCAGGCGGCAGCGGCCACAATGCATGCTAGATTGTTCCGGAGACTTATTCCTTTTTTAATTGCTGAGCAATGAGGTTGCGGGAGATAATGATGTGGACAGAGGTGCGGGTATCTTTTGTAAAATTATCATATTTTCTTCCTATCCGTCAGATATAGATCATATGGTCTGTATTACAAGATGGCAGGCACACCATCATCGCCAACTTGTTTTTTTATCAGGGTATATATAGATGATAAGTTTGCTGACTACGAAAGTAAAGTGGAATCTGTCCATGTTATGCAAGTAAATAAAGGTGATTGTTTATCATACAGGTAAGGTTGGATGAAGGGTGGTAGGAACAAATGCTTTGCCTAGAGCATGTGTGTGTGAGATGGAGTCTTAGTGTGTGGTGTGTGTGTGTGAGAGAGAGTGAGAGAGAGAGAGTGAGAGAGAGAGGAGAGAGAGAGATGGAGTCTTAGTTTGTGTCTGTGTGTGAGAGAGAGAGAGAGATGG